>NC_048301.1:102735185-103024943 GCF_013100865.1 Trachemys scripta elegans | reverse complement strand
ATTATCCCCATTTTATATATGAGGAAACCAAGGCACAGCAAGAATAAGCGGCTTACTGAAGGTCTCACAGCAAGAGAGTGGCAGAATGGGAACCGAACGCAGGAGTTCTGGCTCCCAACTCCCTTCTCTACACACTGTACACTGCCTATGATAAACACAAGATCAGGGTCTGTATAGGCCCATTTGCCCAAAGAGCCCAGCACCGTGGCTGCTGACCAGTTTTGAAAATCTGGCTCTGTGTAAATAAGTAACTAAAATTTAACCCAGAAAGTTTCCCTAGAAACCAGTGCAAAACTAATCAAGGCGCCACAACCATTTTACAGACTAGTCCATTTGTGCTTCAAACCACAAATCCTCCACAGAAGAACTAATGGAAAGGGAGCCAATGCACTCAACCAGCAGCCCGGTCATCTGGGTGCATAACAATAGGGGCAGCTTAGAACCAATAGTGTATGTCACATACCTCTGGTCTGTTGAGTAGTCTCATTAAACAGAAGGTGAAATGGCCGGAGAGGTGGTGACTCCACATGTTGCTGTAGGGACTCTTACCGCCCTGGTTAGACGGTTCTAATAAACACAGGGAGCTGCTTTGGCTCATGTTCTTCCCTGGGTTATTGAACGGATGCTGCAGATGGTGTGGGGTGGCACATAGACAGAAAAGCTGTTCTGATGGGAATGTTGCTTGTTTGGTCCCGCAGCTGAACCACCTGGTGACGGAGCATCTGGTAAAGTGCGGCGTCCCAGCGGTGGGCATTTCGGTAAGGGGCATCCCGTATTTGTCTTCTCTGCTCTCTAGAGGCTGGTAGAGCTGCTGGCTGTGAACTGTAAGGATCCTGATTTGAATCCCAGGAGGGGCAGCATGAAGGACATACTTACACTGTGAGTCTGGCCACCGGAGAGAAGACTCTGAGAACTGGTTAATTCTTCTGTAGTGTCTGGCCACCTAGTTGTCAGACACAACACAGGGAATCCAGAGGTTAACAGGTGTAACATGGCCTTAGAATGAAGCTGTGGATTCTGCATGCTTGAATGCCTGCAAGGTTTCTGACTGGGGCGAGGGGGAGAGGAGAAGCACCCAGCTGGGGGATGCTGTTAGATCATGACAGGGATCAACATAAGCCATTGGCCAACATGGTGTCTGTCTTGCAGCCCTTTGGCACCTGGAGGACAGCAGGCAAGAAAGTCAGCCAGGCTGGCATTTCTGCCATAAGGGACGCCTTGGATGCTGGCTACATCCCGGTCGTGCATGGGGACTGTGCTCTGGACTCTGAACAGCACTGCTGTATCTTATCAGGGGATACTATCATCGAGGTAAGACGTCTGGCCTTCCCCAGGTGCAGGAGTGGAAGTGGTGGAATCTCTCACTGTCATCCACGGATAGTTACTGTTGGGCTTTGTCTTTGGAGGGTGCCCTCTCTACCAGTAGGGCTGAATGCTGGTGATACCACCCCTTTCTCCTCTGCTCATAGACAGGCCCTCTGACGGGTGCGGAGAATCTCTGAAAGAGCCGATCCCCTGAGAGTCCATATAGGAATCTCCTGGGAATGTCATCTTATTCATGCACTCTGACTGTGGATTCCATACAGGTGACTGGATCCCCAACTTGATGTTTAATGGCTTCCCCGCAACCAGCACAAAAGCTCCAATATGGGCTTATTCGGAAATTTACAGTTGGGACTAGGACTAAAGGCACTTGTGACCTAACCCAGTTGTGACCACAGTTGGGTCCATTCTGTCCACCCACATGTTCAGGGGCAGGATTTAGTCTTGATCCCTTACTGTGCAATAGGGTCATAGGAAGGAGGCCAGAAGCTGGGGAGAGGATTCTGAGTTATGTGGCTGTATATATACATGGAAGAAGAAGCAATGGGAAGAACACCCAGAAGAGACTGGCCTTGGAACTGTTACTGCGATTCCAGGGAACCTGTTGCTTTAGATCCTCTGTTGCACAGTTTTCATTTTGCAGGTTCTGTCCAGGGAATTCTCCCCCCAGCGAGTGGTTTTCTTGACCGATGTCAGTGGAATTTATGACCGTCCACCTGATACCCCAGGTATGGTGTAAGGCTCCAGAAGAAAAAATGGAGTCTATTCCTGTCCTTCCCCCAATATCTGTTCATATTCTGTGCTTTTTTATTGGGTTCAGTAGGTTAATATGCTAGCTATTCACGTCTGTATTTTATCCTGGTGTGGCTCACAAACCACATGAGTTTTGTAGTCTCAGCGCAATCTCTACAGGATAATTTAGAGCTTATCACACGAATATGGCAGGGTTGCTAGTGTCTACCCAAATGAATGCAATGAGTGGGATGGTGCGGGGGCTGCAGATCGGATTTGAGGGATATCAGGAGAGCTGTTTAGGGGCCCAGAACTGGAATGTCGGAGCGCTGCAGGTCTACATTGAGGGGCAGCAGCAAAGTGGTGTGAGAGCCAAGGACAGAAGTAGCAGCAGACCTGAAGCACATGGGTCTCACAAAAACAGCCTCAACTGTAACTGCCTCTAAATTGTTTGCAGTGCGGTTGTAGCCATGTTGGTCCCAGGATATTAAAGAGACAAGGTGAGTGAGGTGAGATCTTTTATTGAACCAACTTCTGGTCCAATGTGTAGCCATTTGCACCTGTGCAAAGAGGATGTGAAATGCTACCACGCACTTTGCATAAATGTAAATGACACATAAGTGCAAAGCAAAAAAGAATTAGGCCTCAGGTATATTATTATTATTATTTATTTGTATTACCATAGCACCTAGGAGCCCCAACCATGGACCACATTGGACATAGCCAGATGACACCTGATAAAAATGATGTGCAAAGAATGGTTCCTTATGGAGGGAGGGATAGCTCAGTGGTTTGAGCACTGGCTTGCTAAATCCAGGGTTATGAGTTCAATCCTTGAGGGGGGCCATTTAGGGATCTGGGACAGTCAGGGACAGTACTTGGTTGACTTTTCAAGGTCCCTTCCAGTTCTATGAGATAGGTATCTCCATATATTTATCTATTAATAACTATCATACATAATTCAGTGTATGATGCATTAATTAACATTTTAGATAGAGATGAGGTCACGTCGCAAAATTGCAGTTGCTTTTGTGGACACCTAGAGGATGGGGGATTTGAGAATCTGAGCATGTAGTTTGGCCCATTGCAAAACTTGGATGCTGAACCAGGATCGGATTCCACAGCGGTGTTTTTGGAACCAGGGTTTCAAATCTGGCCCATCTTTAATGTGTGTGTACATGCGAGTGGTATGAGCTCTAAGGCAAACGCTGTAGGAGTCTCTAGTGCTAGGCCCATCTAGGCCCATCTCTAGCATCTGGTAGATTCCCCATATTCTTGCATGTGTATCTGATAGAAAAATAATCTTGACTGGGGCCTACAGAAAGGAAAGGGATACCTGGGCACGCACACACACTGCAGTTGGTTATAGGAAAGGGAGGTGTCGGAAGGATTGCCAAGTAAAGGGAGTTGTATAACCTCACCCTTTGGGCTTTCGGGGTTAAGTAGCTGGGATGTTCCTTCAAATCTATTCCTCTAATTTACAACCTTGGATTGCCAATGCTTCTGCTTTCTAAGACAGTCTTAGTGTTTTGCTGGGACCCCTCTGTATTGTCTCCTTACTGGCTATTTATGGCTATACTCTATTGTAAATGTGTCTACTGTATCCCTTTGTGATTTGTCACCTTTGATGGTTTAAATTAACATAATCCCAGTGATTTCAATGGAGCCACTCCAGTTAACGCCAAGGGAAGATCTGGCCTTGTCTGCAGTTCATATCCAAGACACTTGGGGAAGTGTTGAATGGAAAATTTTGTTTTCCTGTATGGAATTTAGCCTTATGAGATGGTGAGGCAGTCCCAACCTTCTTCCATATTGTGAGGATTCTCATATACTACAGTGATAGGCAAGGTATAAACCCACAGATAGATTTCAGTTGACCAGTGCAGTGTTGAAGACCTAGAAGCCTAGTCTTACATATCTGGTGAATTTGAATTGAGATGGATTGGATTGGCTGGATCTTGGTGAAGGGCAGAACTCCCCAGTGGGGTTAGGTCAGTTCTGCACAGGGCACAAGTCAAACCATAACCCTGCCTGTAATCTATTGATTTGTCTGAATATGCTCCAGCTGAACCTATTCTGTAACCAGTCGTGTGCCCAGAGCACAGTGCAGGCTGGTGTTTGTAGTGCTATTGGGCACCAAGCCCAGGTCCTTTTGCAAATGGGCCCAGGGTGATAAGGTTCAGAAACAAACTGTTGTTGAAGAGTATCTTGTTCTTGTTTCCCCTTCTTGATCAGTAGAGCTGGAATGTGCCATGTGCTATCTGGGATGGGCTTCCACAATGCGGGTGCTACAGAATTGTCTCATCTTTCAGCATTTTATGCCAGTTTTGACCTACGTGCCCTACCTCTTTTCCCAAACAGGTGCCAGGCTGGTGGAGTCCATTTCCATCATCCCTGATGGAAGCATGGACCCCCCTGTGCTCACATCTGCCCTGCCACAAGATACCACTGGGGGAGTCTCCCTGAAGTTACTGGCTGCGGTCAACATAGTCATCCAGAGTCACGGAGCCATCCCAGTGCTGATCTGCAAACTGGACAGCGAAGCCGCCGAAAGAGCATGTTTAACTGGGGAGCTGGGAGTGGGCGAGGGCACAAGACTCTCCCTTGCAACAGCCTGAAGAAGCTGTCTCTGTAGTAGCTTGTTGGACAGGGGGATTTGTCATCAACTTGTTCCAGTTGGGCCCCAGTATCCACTCCATGATTTATCCATGTCACCGGCGACTCCAGATAAACCATCCGGTGGCAGAGGACTCCTTCATCATTCACTGGCAATACACAGATCCTAGTCTGCATTTTAATGCATCTGTTCTCCAGCCCAGGTCTGACCTGAATGGTGGATAATCCTCTGCTAATGTTTCTTACGTATGTCTTCACTTAAAGAGGCACATAAAGCCATGTAGCAGGCAGCCAGCTGGGAAATGGGCTCAGCTTTTCAGCTGAGGATTAATAAATTAATATTAGTGCAGCAATTTGGGGCTGTAAAGTGCTGTGCAAGTGCTAAATATTTTAGTATGATATAGAGGGGACTTTGATGTGAATTCTCAGGTTATCTGATTAATTCTAGGCCATGGTGTCTGAAATTCCATTCTGCTGCTGGAAGCTGCCCTAGAAACACTTCTATATGAAGTGTCAATGCCAAAATTTCAGACTTGGCTGCTTAAAGTTAAGCACCTATGTTCATATTTGGGCCCCTAATTAAGTAGTCTAGCTACTCACAGTTCTGTTTGTCAGTCTAGATGCTTGTATGGCCCCCAATACGCGAGTGTGTGAGTGCTGCACAGATACTAACGTAACCCTTGCAATTTCCATGTGAAGCAGTTCAGTATTAACACAGCTTTACAGATGGGAAACTGAGATGCAGAGAGATTAAGGTCAGACTTTTCAAAACAACTCAGCGCCCAATATTGGGGTCGGTTTTTCAAAAGAGCTGAACATGTTGGCTGCTGACCACTTTTGAAAACCTGGCCCTTACTAAAGAGAAGAAGTATCATCCGTAAGTTATTTTCCAATTTTGCAACTTTTAAGGTCATGTTCACTGGTGCGCGCTGACTGCATTATGCCACTCTGGAGCAGCACAGAGCAGCCAGAATTTACTGGCTCGCTAAATAGGTGCTTTGCATTACCACAGCAGAGCAAAGAAGGTGGAGTATATACCTCAGATTTCCTCTGCCTCCTGCCCTCAAAATTCCCCCAGCCTCTTGTACCCCATATTTCTCTGCACACACACACATATACTTTCCCTCTTCCTCCTACCCCTTCTGTTGAATAGATCTTTGCAAAGACTGACTTTTGAGGAGAAATATTTAGGATTAATGGTCATTTTTGGCCACACTTTTTCATAACGGAACGTTTTCGGTCAACAGAGGCTGGTGTATAAAAATCAGAAACTCACAAAGAACTGCCCTCTTTCAAAATATGACTACTATCTTCTACTTTTCACTGTATTCTTCACATGTAACAGTGATCAAATCCATGCTTTACATGCCAAACTCAGCTCACCGCAGCTATGGAACTGCGAGTGTCATTTCCATAATAACTAGAGCTGAGCTTAATTTTAGACAAATTCAGACTCCCATGAAATTTAGCAGTTAAATATTCTCCAAAAAGTTAGATCTTCTTCTTACATGGGTTATGGAGGTTTGCAACCATGGTAGTCTATTCTATTTAGTCTTCTGCTAATTTCTTTGTGGGTAAATAGTCCTTTTGATCCACCCATAATACCATATCGTCCATCCAAGATCACCTTTTTCTATAAACATATATCACCCTCTGAACCCCTTAAAATGTGCCCTACAAATTAAATCTTTCTTTTCATGAGATCTCTGATTAGCGTTTGCTGAGTTCAGTCATCTCCAATACTTTTTTGTTGGTTATGTGGTCTGTCCATGATGTTTTCAGAATTCTTCCATAACAACATAATTCTAAGGATTGTAGTTTCTTTATTATTGATTGTTTGACTGTCTGTGAGAGTATAATCTGGCCCGTACCAATAGGATATATTTGAAATTAGGATGTGCCAAAAATTTGGACAGGTAAGATTTTGCAAGGGCGAAATACAGGCAGAAGAAAAATATGTCTCAAAAATATTGTTACAAATAAAATTCCATGCCAGAGATCACTTGGAGGAATAATAATACATGTGGCTGGTTCTTGCATCAAGTAAGTATAATGTTTATACAGTGCATTCTTCATTGGCGCCCTTTCCGCAAGAGACACTAGGGTACAGGAGGGGATTGCTTTCACGAGAGCTGCTGCAGCCCTGGGTCTGGTGCAGCAAGAACTGCAACTGCAGGATGCAATAGCTGAAGACACAGAGGGGTGGGGAGAACTGCAGTAATGGATGTAATTTTGTGGGGGAATGGGGCAGGAGTACGGTTATTCCCCAACTTTCAACCTGGGATGGACAACAACGTTTTTCCCTCCAAATTTCACCCTCCTCCAAAAACTTAGGTCTTCTTCTTACATGGGTTATGGAGGTTTGCAACCATGGTAGTCAGTTCTATTCAGTCCCTCCTCTATTTCGCCCCCCTTGGAGGGAAGGATGGCAGCAGAGGGGAATCTGGGGCTGCTGCTTTATTGCAGAAACACTTAGTGATTTCTCCTGGCCTCCAGCTCCTCAGTTAGACAGGCAGGTGGCTGCTGTCTAGAACCTGGAGGTGGCTCCGTTCCAACATGCCTGCTTCCCTCTGTGATAGGGTGTTCACCCCACACTTGCCCTGAGAGGGTTAAGGCAGACTGAGAAGGGGGCTAATTAACCCAACAGGCCACAGTGGAGAGGAATCGGGTGGCTAAGCAATCCTGGTTGAATGAGGAGGCCCAGCTGAGGACTATAAAGGCAGGAAATTGGCAGCAGAAAGGAGCTGCTGGGGAAATCTGTTGTCCATCCCTGGCAGAAGGGAGGAGTGTTTGGAGCCTACAGAGACAGTAGCCCAAAGTTACTTCCTGGGAGGGGGGAGTTATGCGGTTGGCAAACCCAGCTGGGGGGAGTGCTAGATGGTAGGAGAGGGCTCAGAGACAGGCCGTAAGGTCTAGAATGGAACAGGCCTTGGCTACCAGCTAGAGGGTCCCCAGAATAGAGGGCAGGCCCTGGTTCCCCTGCCAGCTGCTGAGGGAGTGGAACTAGGAGGCAGTGAATGGGAAGCCTGCCTAGACTGCTGGCAAGGAAAGACTTCCCAACCCCAGAAGGGGAAGATACGGCTAGTGAACTGGCTGGAGGGCTAAGTCACCAAGAGGCAGCAGCAACTCATGGAGCGAGAGGGGCTGCAGAGGCAGAGCGACGGTGTGCAACTGCAGAAAGGGGCCTTGATCTGAAGAGCTATTCCTCAGAATGACCAGGAGGAGGTGCCAACCGAGCAGTGAGCGGGGCACCCCCTTCACATCCTCCCCTCCCAGCTCACTTTGTAAAGGAGGGCATCCTAGTTGGCCACAGAGGAGGCTGAGCTGGTTATAGTGGAGACTGGGCCCCTGCCATGTTGAGGTACAAGGGAGAGGAGCTGGGAAGACCAGGCCCTGGAGAGGGGAATGAGGGGACCTGGCCACTGAGGGAAGCCTGGGAGAGCTTTTGGAACGGCAGCTGGGGACAAAATCTCGGCAGGGAGCCTTGAGGCGAGTTGTGGGTCTAGGCAGGGAGGTTGGTGTGAGATGGAGCATTTTGTGGGGAGAGGTTGGAGGGAGTGAGGGGGGTGTTTGGTGTGAGCGGTGGGTGGAGTCTTGTGGGTGGTGGAAACAGCTGGTTGCAATTTCTGAACCAGAAAATTTTCCTCTGGAAAAANAGCTGAGTAAATGCTCACCAAGGTGAAGAAGGGGTTTGCAATCTGGCCAGACTATTTATGTCCCAAATAGCATCTCATTAGCAGAATAACTTGTCACTCAGTACCCTAATCCCACCCACTAATCAAGAAAAACAAACCACGTCCCAGAAGTCACACATGCCAGTCAAACACAGAAGTCTGACTGCACCCACTTTTCTGACAGAGACATGACTGCATGTCAGTAAGGTGAGTTTGTCCCCAAGGTTTATTTATCCCAATCCACTAACAAAATCAACTAAACCCACAGTTGTGCTGCAGTCAACAAATTTCTGACAACTGAATCCTTTTAGCTAATGATTAAGAAAACAAACCAGGTATTTAAAAAGAAAGGAATATTGTATTACAAAATATACATTCATGGGTGGTGTGGTAAGTGATACATCACTTATTAGGGATGACCTACCATAAACCTTCAGCATCTCTGCTTAACTCTGACACCCATGTCTTTAGGAAAGGTCATTCCTACCATTTGAAAATACTTCTTATATCACGCTGCTCGCTATTGTGATCCACATATAATATAGCACATATCATATACCACATATGTGGAGGCAATCTCCCTGTGACACAGTACTAAACTTTGTATCGGATTGCAGAACCTTGAATTACAGTTGCCATGTGTGTTTGACTGCTTCACCTGCACGCTTGCTCAGGAATCCATCTCCCCCAGGACCACAGCTCATGTCCCACATCCCTCCACATCTTCATGCACATGCCCTTTTCTCTTTATAAATCAACCAGCCAGAGAAATGTAGAATGTGCCCCCTTCACAATTTACACACTAATAAAATAATACTAAATCCTTTTTATTGCTCTATGGCTACTTAGATGTAAAAAAACTTCAGAGTAGTGCCTGGGTCTTCATAGGTGGGGTTTTTTACTGTGCTTAGCACAATAGGGTCCTGATCCCAATTGTGGCCCCTGAACTCTACTCTAGTATAATAATGATAATACTCTTTCCCCAACCTAGCTATTTTTTCACCAACAAAAACTGAGAGAGAAAAAAGAACGTTTGATTAAAAACACAGTGTGTTTGGGGAAACAAATGCAGTTTACATTTTCTCCTGCAGATGCTGCTCTTGGACAGTTGTTGTCATCAGTCACAAAAAATATTTCAAGGTCAGTTGAAATGGTCAGTGCTGATATCGGTAACTTCATGCTCTAAGTCTTAGTTCAGTGTGCTAAACAACAGCATCTGTTCCTTCGGCGTGGGAGGGAGAAGGTGAGGGAGTATTGATTTTATAACTTAAAGTCTTATTACTAAAATAATGCTTATACCAAGGATACAAAAATACAGTAGGGGAAATCCTGACCCTTCTGACATCAGTAGGAGTTTTACATTTGATTTCAGTAGGGCCAGGATTTCTCCCAGTATCTGCAGGGTCAGACACCTAACTTTTGGTTACACTACGCAGGCCGAGCGTACCAGTGATTCTGGCTCTGAGATTTTGAGAAAAGATCTAGTCTATTTACAAAGCGGCTGGCTGACATTGATACATTTTGCTATTAATCTTGCAGAGCCTTAATACATGTCTAGCATTTGGTAGCCTATTAATGCTACATTTCAGCAACACTGGTCTAATTTGTTGAGGCTTACATAAAATAACCCATTCGTTTGGGCTGCTAACATTGCTATACAGAAAATTACAGCATTATTGACCTTTTGTGAAAATGTGAGCTAAATCCTATACTAATTCTGTTACCAGGAGAGCTCTGAGTGATATTGTGGTTTTTTTGAGGTAAATTAATCTCTACTATTATGTCTTAAACACATAGGTTATTATTCAGAAATGACTCCATATACAGTGGGCCAGATCCTAGCTTCCAGCTCCATCCCCTTTGTAGCACAAAGGAGCCACCCTAATAAGTAAATCTCCAGGTAGCATAAAACTGGCATAGAGAGGTCTACACTTCTCACTCAGCATAGGAGGCATTGCTGGGTAGACTGGGGGTGGGAAGGGACTGCCTTAGGTGGCATAATGTAGAGCTGCTTTGTTACACTGGGGTCCCATTCAGTTTCTGGTTAGCCCTAATATCAGGGGAGGTGAAAGGTTGCTTAGAAACACACTCCTGTCCCCTTCCACCCCATGCCAGGTCCTGCACCAAATATTTTGAAGAGGGAATACAATTCACACTTAGGGGGGAAGAAAGTAATGTTTTTACGACAGTTCCCCTCTCTGTTGTAAATAAAATGGTGATTGTTGAAAAGCAACTAGTAGATTTGAAAGATTAGAAATAAATTAGCTCTGGCTGTGAAGCATTAGTGAGAAGAGTCCAGGTGATGTAGGCAAATAGATGACATAAATGTGATTTATCACAAGACTGTCACTGTGATGTGAGGAGTAGTGTGTGTGTGTGTGTGTATAAAACACACACATTTATGGAATACAGGATGGTGCTGTATAAATGATCGTGTCATAAGTTTGGGAAGGCTGCTTTACTTACAACTAGCAAAGCCTTGAGTGGTTTATAGAGGTTATGCCAAAAGACCTTTCTATCACTCCCACACCAGCATGTATTCTGTAGATGCCACATATGTTTCAGAAAAAGTAGTTCAGAAATGTTTGAGAGCGTGATAAACATTTTGATTGGAGCTAGTTCTGTTTCCTGCAAGGCCATTTTTTTTTCAGGCATGTTGATCTTTAAAAAACAGCAGCTTGTTTGAAGTCGCAGAGGAATTTGGATTTAGAGGCAGTCATGGTAAAGATGGATTAGTGAAGAAAGTGCAGGTGAAATAGGGAAAGGGGCATGATAAAGGCAGTTTATTACATGTCTCTGCAATTTATCTCTGGACATCACCATCACAAATGTGATCTATAGAAAATTAGTAATTGTGCTTCCACTGAAGTTAAGAGGTTTTCATTGCTGTCCAAGTGAGCAGGATCAAGTTAATAATGATGTATCGAGAAAAGCAGACACACATTATATTATTTCTCCTATTATTAATGTCCAAATTGTACCCAGTAACAAATATTTGATTAGTTTACATCTGAATATTTCTCCATGTGCTCATATGTGTAGTCATATTGATGACTGTAGTACAACTTCACTGAGTAAAGTGAGCAGTATTTGACCCTTAGTTTTCTCTGCAAAATGTTCAGCGCTTTACATATCTCCCCAGGAGCAAGATATATTATTTCCAAAGGTATCATTTAAAACTAAAATGCTTTACAAGTTCTAATAGCCAGGGTCCAACTTAATATACTTCTTATTTTCTATTTTTTGGAGTAACCACACACTATTCATATATTTTTATATCTATAGTGGTCTTAATCATTTATTTCAAATGACAAACCATTTTCCAAAAGGCGCATCTGTTATAAAACAGATTCTAAGTTGATAGTTTTGCATTCTTTAATGTTTCTGATTAGAGCTGATTGAATTTTTTTTCAAAAAGAATCTATACAAAATGTGGACATTAACATTTCACAGTATGAAATTGACCCATTTTCTTTTTAATTTTTTGCATTTTGATTGAAATTTTAATTTAAATGGTTTACCTACAATAATATTTTAGTAAATGAAAATTTTCTATAACCATTTTGATTTAAAAAAAAAAGTCATGACATTTTGTGTATGAAATCAAAAATTTTGAAAAAATCAACAGCTTTTTGTGATATGTTTTCATTTTCTAAACTGAATGAATTCAACCAATTCTATTTCAGGTATTTGTTTACATTGTAAATATCATCATATCATACATACGTCAATGTCCACAGCACTGGATCTTAATAAATATAAAAAAATAAAATATAAATTTGTTGTACTTTACCCCTAACAACAATCTGAATAAAATAAACTGTCATATCACATTTCGCTTCAATATAACACTCATGGGTTACACAGTCAACCCTGATTCAAGAAAATGAAATGTTCCTGGTTCACATATTTACCTTTACATATCCTTAGACCACTGAACAGCCAAAGACCACAGGCTTCCTTTAATTTTTCATATATATGTGAGTTTCCTTAGAGGAGTTAAATTCCATGAGAAATGTTGGTGCTTTCTAAAATCCATGCCTGAAGTTAGCCTCTTAAATCTATATGCAAGCATTTCAGATAATATTTTGGCCTGTTTCCCACAAATCCCATGGAAATCAATGGGAGCTACAAGTGCTCAACACCTTTGAAAATCAGGTCATTTTTATGTAGGGGGCTCAATCCTGCAAGATGCAGAACACGCTAAACTGATTGAGTGAAACAGTTGAGTTCATTTTTAACTTTAGGCATGTGAATAATCCCATTGACTTCAGTGGAACTAATCATGTGTTTAAGCATGTGCTTAAGTGGTTCACTGGTTCAAGTGTTCCGTATCTTACAAGAGGCAGCCCTGAGATGTAGATTTAGGAGCCTAAACGTAGGCATTCAAGTTTGAAAATGTTGGACTACATGTTTAATCTGCTTTTCACTTTTGCTTATGTCCCCTCTCTCCTGAGCTAACTAAACCCTGAGACTTAAACAGCCATAACTTTGAGGTGTTTGAAATCCAGATCTGAAACCTCTGATAAAGTCTATTTCATTCAATTACACTGGTGACCTGATGTAACACAGAGCACTATTGGACCCATAAGCATTTTATTTAAGTGTATTACTGTTCAAAATGGAGAGGGAGAAATTACACTGTTTTCAATAGGTCTTATTTAAATTAAAAACTGAACATAAAATTAACCTTAACATATATATTTACATGCGTCGGTGCCCTATTGATCTCATCCCAGTTCCCATTAAGTCAACTGGCCTTTCCCTATTGACGTCAGTGGAGAAAAAGATGGGGCCTTGCATAGTAAAGGTGTGAATAATTTTTCTTTTTTATCTGTCTGTCTATTTTGGGACGTGTTAAGTGCTTGTTCTCTGTTGTAACATTAACGTCAGTATGTGGAAACTTGGGTTACTAAAATAAATAAGTGAAATGTAATATACAAGACTAAACACAGAACTGTGTGCACACTGGCCAACACAAATGGCCTGATTCACCACTGTACTGCTCCAGCTTTACATCAGGGTAACTCTGTTGTGTTGAAGGGACCCTGGTGTAAAGCTGGACCAATGCAGAGGTGAATCAGGCCCAAACTTTATAACAATAATTTATGCAGTCTTGTATTTCCTGAGCAGGCAAAACTTTAACTGGCTTCAATGTACATGAGCATAAAATTGCATCCATGATACTTTTACCAGCCTGGGAGTGTGGGAAGAGATGAGACTAAAACATCATGCAAGGCATCTTTTTCACTATGGGCCTGATCCATTGTCCACTGAAGGCAATGTCTGATCATTGACTTCAGTGGGCATTGGATCAATCCTTAAATCAGTGTATTTGCTCTTTATAAATTAGGGCTTGATTCTGATCAAACTTACACTGGTGCCATTCTGCTGCTTAAATGGTTTATATCAGTGTAAATGAGAGCAGTCTGAGGTCCATTTATTTTTAATTTTTCAAGGAAGAACTTATTAGATAGAGGGGCAGTATTGACTCCTGCGAGCTGGATCACCCTTTCCCACCATAAAGCCAATGGGAGGCACCCATGTAGAAGAAAACTTCCTGAGGATCTTCTCCCAAAGTTGCTTTCTGATTGTTGGAACCAGCCCATAAGGCCTGAGAATCACCAAAGATCAGTGGGAGGCTAGGGCAATCCATACAGAGGCTGTGTGCCTCCTCGCTGGCTTAATGTCACCACTGTTCACACCATGCTTCCAGGAATTTCCCCCAGCTGCTGCTGTCTCTAGGAGACCTTAAAGAAGGATCCCCACTTTAGGTGGGAGGGGGTTCCGGACACACCTCTTCTGGGTAGGCTCCACAGGGCTGGAGGGGGGGGGTGATGCAGCGCTTCATCCAACATGGGGCTACTCACTCCCCCATGTGAGATGTGATCCCTACAGGCAGCCCCTCAGTGGAGGTTGGGGGGGAGGAAGTGAGAGGCAGTTCAGTGTCAATGGCTGTTCCCCACATTCCTGCAGAAGAGATGAGGTCTGCACACTTCACCTTTATGTGATTCTCAGAGAATGTAACGTCTGCACCATTACCCCAAGTATTTGGAACATCAGTCATTTGCTTATGGGATTTTCTTAAGGTTTATTTTGTAATGTTTAAATAAATGCATAAATCACAGTGATGTGAAAAGAATGGGTTGTTTCATTCTGTGTCAGAGCAGTCGGTTATTCTTGCACAAACATGCACGCGTGGACTAAGGGTAATTTATTGATGTAAATCTGTATTCAGGGCATATAAATTTCATGGCAAGATCCCAAGATTACAGATGTTGAAGGAGATTGGTTATTTTTAGAGAGGGCTCCAGACCAGACCAGATCCCTGGATTGTAGCACCTCCAAAGACAGGGAACGCTCAAATCCAAATTTCACTTCTTAGGCTTTTCTCTAATTGCGTGAAAGCTGGACCCTCAAATATGAACATCCCTCACCTTAGGGAAAGCTGAGGTGCAGGTCTGAACCTAGGCATGGACCTGAACTCCACAGCTCCAACAGAGCTCCATTTATTTTCTGGTCTCCAGGAATATGCAAATACTGAATGTCCGTTTAGAGTTAGAACATAATTTCTTATCTAAACAGTCATTTGCTAATTTGGTTCCTGATCCTGCGTGATGCTGAGCACCTCCAGCAGGGTGACTCCCCATTAAGTGCAAGGGGAATTGAGGCTTTTCATAAGAATACTTAGCTCTTATACAGTGCCTTATGAGATTGAACCATTATATTGTAAACTCCTTGGGGCAGAGAACGAGTCTTTATGCTTGTAAAGTGCCAAGGACGTCTGGCTCTATATAGATTTCATCATAATCTCAGATTATTAAAACAGAAATAGGTAAGAAAGCACCTCAGAAGGATACCAAAAAAAATGGACCCCACTTCAGGAAAGCACTTTAGCACGATAACTGGACTCTGTGGGACATGGCTGGATTGCTTTGCTGTATCAGAGCCTGAATCTTCCTCCTGCCAAGGCAGCACTCGGAGCACCACTCCTAAATGCGGTAGTAATTCTAGAAGCCCTAAGGAAAGTCAGGATAACACCACCGATTTTATAAATAAGGATCTTTATTTAGAATATTGTTGAAAACATTCTTGGCAACCACATTGTATAAATATATAAAGTTAAAGTTTGGCACAACAAACCAAGCAACATTAAATATTTAATTCCTTTTTTTTTGTATTTTTGTTTGGGTTTTTTTTTTTTTTTTGCAAAGCAACTCTTATTTACAATTATACAAAAAAGTATTATAAAAAATGGTCCACAACCTTATTTTGGGCAGGATTGGGGGTAACAATAAGGAAGTCTCATGTCATTACTCCTGAGATTCATCTAGTTTTCTTCTTTTCAAAAGTGTTACCAGAACTCAAGAGCCAGGTTCCCATTCCCCAAAGCACAGATTATAAACATCGGCCATGTTGTGCTATGCAATTTTACCTCTAGACATATTAAATAGCTTTAGTTCAACAACCAATAAATAATTAAGTGTACTTTGAAGTAATATAGGCTTGAAAAATTATATATTTGAAGGAATTTTCAGAGATATTTTAGAACTGGAAAAAGAAATATTTAGTCTTTTCAAGGCAGGTCTTTGAGCTTGCAGCATATAGCAGTTTGTGTTTGCACAACAGTGCAGCTGGACCTGTCTTTATAACACTTGGTAGATGGGATTGCTGCTGCTGGAGTCATGGGGAATCTGGGTGCAGTTGGTAGGTGAGGGAATCTGGGCTCCACTCTCACTCAGGGTAGCGCCTTCTTGGGGTGAGCAGGGGTTGCCTTCAGCTCCACCTTCCACTGTAGGCAGCACTGGGCAGGTGGAGTTATCTGTGGAAATCCTCTCCACAATGCTTGATAGACAGTCCAGGCTGGAGACAACTGAACTCTTCCCATGTTTTGGATCTAAGGATAGAGGGAAAAGGAGATCAATAAACCCAATGAGTAATTGGGGAAATAGTTCTTCTAGAGGACCCAAAAAACAACCAGCCTTGCATGGCTCTGAGCACATAAAGGTTCAGTGGAAATGTATACGAAATAAATATTATTGAAAGATGCCAATCAGTCAAAATCAGAGACAATATTAGAACTTGCAAAGTGGTGAAGGACCCGAGCATCAAACTTTGGATGTGAACTACCACTAGTCTGAGGGAATTTGGAGCCAGGGTTTTGGTTCGATACAGAAAGGGGATTAGTTGCTCTGGATTCAGCTGAGAACTTCTCCAAGGTTTGGATCCAAGGTTTTGGGTGGGTCAGTCTCTGTTGCAAAGCAGTTTAAAATCTGAAGCCTGTTTTCAGAGACGAATATGCATGCCAAAGCACAGTGTAAGGAATATAATTGTTACATGAAATGCGCATACAAGATGTCCCCACATTTGCAAACAGAATCATGGAAACAATTGGGGGAGGGGGTGTCCTGAATCAGTGCCCACAGCTTGCTGGCTGAGCACAAGTGGTGACAGAAGGGGCAGGAGAAGTTTGCTCTGCTGACAGTCTCCACCTCCATACACTTGTCTTTGGCATTAAGGCAAATACTCACCATTTGGTGATTCTGTGTAGTAGTTGCTGTCATAGCTATTCCTCCTGCGAGAGCTGCAAGAGGGCCCACTGTACTCCATCTGGAAACCAAAAGAATGGATGCATATCACCAGCTCAGAAGCAGAATTTTCACGAAGTCTCCAATAACCATCTAATTTCATATTCCAGTCTCTGATCTGCACCATAGCCCCAGTCCTTGCTGAAATATGGTAAATTTTTAGCTTCCCAGAATGAGGGAAAAAAACCTTTCCGGGAAGATATTAAATCCAGAATATTTTATATTACTGAATGATTCCAAGGATTTTTTGCCACACACAAAGAAAAATTCATAACATTGTAATCAGTGATTACGCCGACTCTTCGAATTACAATACAGAACATTTGGTCCTTGATTTGTTAATGGAGTTGGTGGGGAAAGCACTTAATTGTCATAATATTTTAAAAGTGTTTTCCCCATCAATAGTCTTTTTTCTTCACGCTCTTTTTATTATCATTTCATACAGAAAAACAGCCTGCGGATATGGTTTATATTTTGATACTTTCACACACAATAGCAGGGATTCTACCACCAAAAGAAAAGAGAATGCTGCATTTTGAGGAGGGGTAAGTTACATAAAGCTTCCCACAGCTGTAGCTAACTCTATTATCCTCCCAAACATTCAGCTCCAGTAATGACCACACACTTCAGGGAATAGCCCTCTGTCCCGGTGGCTCTTAAACCTTTATTGTGATTCCCATCTCAGAGGTACTCTGTGCTTGAGGAGTGGGGGCCAGCGACAGCTAGGCTGCAGCCCTAGCTGTACAATGAGGTGAAGAGATTCCCCTTGCTTCCCTACTCCAGGATCAGGTGCTCCCCTCCCCTCGGGTTTCCCTTATAAGGATCAGAGACTTGTGGAACCCAAGCAAGACTTCTCCAGAGCTGCACTACAGGTGAGCAGGAACGTCAGTTCCCCAATCTGCAGCTGCACTATGGTCGCAGAGGAAACCCCTTCCTAAGGGGTGCCCTCATAAGGGCCCCAGCTCTCCTCACTGAAATCAAAGCGTGATAGCACCAACTGTGACTGAGTCCTATCTCTCACCAGCCCTCCTGTGACTCCCACGTTTATTTCAAGGGGATATAGCTAGGATCCCCTAGCTACTCTGCCCCAGGTCTGTCCTTGCAGGGTTCAGAGAGAAGGACAGCAGGCACATCGGAATGGGGATCCCTACCTTTCCTAGGGATCAACCACTCCCCTCCTTACACTCACAGGGGTTTCAAAGCCGGGCTCCCCGACCAGAGTATGTAAGGGACCCCATCTCCCTTCACAGGCAGGGGCCAGGATACATAGGAGCCCTCTCCCCGATCAGGGTAGAACTGGGGACCACATCTCCCACCCCTGGGTCCGGGAACACATTGGAACTTCCTGTTTCTTTCTCAGGGATCATGATGGGGGTGGCGGGGCTCCTCTCCTTCCTCCCGAGGATCAGGGTACAGGAGGGGGGCCTCATTTCCCATCTCATGGGCCTGGAAGCCGCCCCGCACTCACCATGCCATCGGAGCAGTTGGAGCGGGGGCTGGAGGCGTCTGACTCGCCGCTGTAGTGCTCCAGCCCCGGATAGTAGCTGTCCTCCTGCTCCCGCAGCAGCGCCTGCAGGCTCTCGATGTAGCGGATGGCGTTGCGCAGGATCTCCACCTTGGGCAGGCGCTGGTTGGGGTTGGTGGAGGTGCAGCGCTTGAGCGTCTCGAACGCCTCGTTCACTTTGCTGAGCCGCCGCCGCTCCCGCATGGTGGCCGCCTTCCGCCGGTCGGCGTTGGTGGTCTTCCGCTTGCAGGCTTTGCAAGCCCACAGCAGGCAGCGGCCGGCCTGGTGGTGGCCGCTGGGCGCCCTGATGTGCTCGTCCTCGTGGTGGTGCGCGTGGTGGTGGGGGTGCTCCTCCGGCTTCAGCAAGCCACCCACGTGCACCAGCCGCGGGTCCAGGTCCTCGAAGAAGTGCATGTCCGAGGTGTTGAAGCAGGGGTCATCGTAAAAGTCATCGGCAGCCGAGAAGGAGCAGAGGGAGCCATCCGTTATCTCCATGGGGCCTAACAAGTCCATGGGGGCAGCAAAGGGTGGGGTGGACAGGAATAAAAGCAGGGGCAGAAGCCACAGGAACCCAGCCGACCAGTGCAAAGCAAACTGCTTTAATCAGGGAGTTTATTTTCCAGCCGCCAGGTTAATCTAGTTTAACTCCCCCCTAGACTTTTAATGGAGTCGCTCTTACACCACAGTCTCCAATTAGTTGAGAGAGAGACACTTTCCTAGGCTTAGACAAAATAGTTCTTTAGCTTTGGCTGGTGATTGTCTCTCTTCCCCAGTTCAGAGCTGCCTTGGCATAACACTCAAATACCCTCCCCTGATGCCCATCCAGATAGCACAATTTGTGACTCTATTTATCCCAAAACCTTGCTTGAGGGCGGGTGGGGATTCCTGCAGGACGAGCTCCCTTTCACCTGCCGGCCAATCCCTTAGCCCCAAGGAGGCAGCGGCTGGGGTCTTGGAGGGGGTGGGCAGGGAAGGGGTCGCGTCTGATTGGAGGGCAGCTGGAGCCCTTGTCAGGCAAAAGTTGTAGGAAACTTTTTGCAAATGTCAAACTGCAGCCAGAAAATAAGCGTCACAGTGGGATCATCTTTATTTTAACTCTTTTCTGCATGAGCGCTCCTGTTCTCACCCTTGTTCAAATGGTATTTTAGACTTTTGTATTTATGTAAATGTTTTGGGATATTATTTTTATGTAAAGGCTTCTTGATTAATAATATTGCAAAGAAAATAAAAACAACTATATTCAGGTTGTGATCTGTGCTACTCCTACCGAGTCTTTTGCTACGTGCAAAAGATTTCTGCTGTTAAACTGAACTATTGGCTATTGCAGATGAGATAGAGCTAGCTAGCTAAAATAGATATTTCTCTTTTCTTTTACTGCACTTTGCAAAAGTTCTCTTCTGTTCAGCGATTAAGAAACAATAAAATAAAACGAGAGAACCAAACGATTGACAAAGTAACGAATATACATTCCTTTAATGGTAGCTTTAAAATGTATCTTCACGGTGCTTGATATATTGACGGGTATCGCTTGTAAGAGAACATTGGCCCTTCTTGTAAATATAGGAATCGCAACTTTTTCGTTCAGACGAAAATATAGCTTCGCATTGCAGGTTGATTTTTCTTCCTATTGTAATTTGTCTTTTCAGGAAATGCGAGTGAGCTGGGCGCTGTTTTTAGAATCACACAGATGCATTTTATGTTTTTTCCCCCCCCTCTCTTTCTCTCCAGCCTTTAGTGTCTCTCCTAAGAACCTAATATTTTCTCATCCAATGATTTGCAAAAGTGAAAAAAATAATGCTGTGTAACTTTTGTAACTAGGAATAGGGTTCAGTTGATTTTCAAGGAATCCGGGAAGCAGTCTGAAGGCGAAAAGGACTATTGTATTTTCGGTGTTTTCCCCTCTAAATCATTTTCTTTGATTGACTAAATCAGTTTGTGGTCTGATAGGAGAAAACATTGAATGGTTCGAAAACTTTCCACGTAGACTTCACATCACTTTGAATAGACGTGACTCCGTTGTAATAGTAATGCCATGTCTGGCCAGATAATAGTACTCATGAGTTTGATTTGTAAAAGAACCCCCTAAAATAATTCGAAATCGAGCTGGAGAGCGTCCCAGCCTTTTCCTGAACACCACACGAGCCGCCTGGTGTATGCCCACTTGCCAGCTCCCTATTTAGAAAGGAGGGGACACTGACATTGATCGCCGGCTTCCCACTGAAGATGCAATTGGTTTGTTACTATATCTGGTTTGCTTTTTACTGTATGCAAAGCTGTGAGAATAGGGACCCAGAAGAAAAGGAGGGGAAAGCTGTTTAAGAGAAAACTGGAGATGTGGCACCTTTAAATAAAGGAAATGAGTTTTAAAGTGGGTGTGGGGAGTTTGTGTCAAGAATGTATAGAGGATGGCTCCTGAAAGGCAAACATTGCCTTAGATTATCTAGAACATGGGTAGGCAACCTATGGCATGTGTGCCGAAGACGGCATGCAGGCTGATTTTCAGTGGCACTCACACTGCCCGGGTCCTGGCCACCGGTCTGGGGGACGCTGCATTTTAATTTAATTGTAAATTGTAAATGAAGCTTCTTAAACATTTTAAAAACCTTATTTACTTTACATACAACAATTGTTTAGAGGCAACAGAGGGTCCTGTGGCACCTTTAAGACTAACAGAAGTATTGGGAGCATAAGCTTTCCTGGGTGAGAACCTCACTGCTTCACTTGCATCTGAAGAAGTGAGGTTCTTACCCACGAAAGCTTATGCTCCCAATACTTCTGTTAGTCTTAAAGGTGCCACAGGACCCTCTGTTGCTTCTTACAGATTCAGACTAACAGGGCTATCCCTCTGATACTTAACAATTGTTTAGTTACATATTATAAACGTATAGAAAAAGACCTTCTAAAAACGTTAAAATGTATTACTGGCACTCGAAAACTTAAATTAGAGTGAATAAATGAAGACTCGGCACAACACTTCTGAAAGGTTGCCGACCCCTGATCTAGAAATATATTCAACCTTCACGTCAGGCGTCAGCCTTTCGGATGACTGAGAAAGGTATTACGTGGGGTTTGTGGTAATGCTGAGTCTAAAATGAAAGAAGCGGATTGTAATCACGTACCGCTGCAAGTCTCTGGTGTGGACTTGCTTTGCAGAAAGAGGAGGAGGCCACCCAGCCATTTTTCCCCTTCCCGTCCTCCCAGTGGGTTTATTCCAGCCCTCGTTGAGTTTTGGGCTGTCTCAGGCACAGAAATAGAAGTTGATCAGCCTGCCCGGATTTGTGCTCCGCTCTCCCAAATCTTTTCCAGGCTGATAACGTGTGGTGGCTGGGCGGAGGGGGTGGGGTAGAGATCTTTCTAACACGACGGAGAAATCAGATGTAAATCTAGACGAGGGAGGAAATGTTGCGCTGGGGGGAAAGGAGAGAGTGGCCTAGCGGTGTGTTCAAAGGGCATCACGCACGGGAGGGAGTTCCTGGCAGCCCCGTTAGAGCCCTTGGGGCTGGGGCATGGTGGGACGCAGCGCAGCGGGCCCGTGCAACAAGCCCCTCAAGCTCATGAGTAAAAAACATGCCACCAAAGGCCCACGGAAGCCGTCTGGACGCCGGCTAGATGGGGGTTGGGGGAAGAGGGGAAGGCAGGAGAAATGCGGGGGAGGGGAAGGAATACAGGGGAGTCAGTCGCTAGCGAAGGTTACACAAGCACGGAGCCAGTAGGGGGCGATAAAGCCTTGCCCAGCAGCTCTTCGCTGCTCCATAGGTGGCTGCGTGGCCGTGCAGGCTTAGCCAGTCCAGCCCGCCCCCGGCGCGGCGCGGAGGAGCGGGGCGCCTGTGGAATCCCGCGGGTGATTTTGGTTAGACACTTACACCGAGTCCCACCCGTCTAATGGGGGCGGGGGGGGGGTTAATCTTCTAAACGCGCAGAATTACGAAAGCTAGACGCCCCCACCCACCCCGCACACATTGCACAACTCGCCCGCTAGGGGACGCCCCCTCACTCTCTAAAACTGCATAGTTCACGCAGCTGACAAAGCTTCACAGAAACCCCGTTGGTCTCAGCCCGTCTCAGGCTCAAGCTGTCTCTTTAAATGCGGCTCCTGAAATATTACTCAGAAGGTTCTTACTGTCATGGTGCCACCTGCAGAGGAAACCCCTGTGCTGCAAGGAACACCTGGGGCAACTTTTTAGGTGAGCAAGTGCAGGGGTGGCTCTATGTTTTTTGCCACCCCAAGCACGGCAGTCAGGCGGGCTTCGGTGGCATGCCTGTGTGCGGTCCGCGGTCACGCGGATTCGGTGGCATTTCTGCGTGTGGTCTGCCGGTCCCGCAGCTTCAGCGTACTTGCCGCCGAATTGCTGCCGAAACCGCGGGACCGGCGGACCTCCCGCAGGCATGCCACCGAAGGCCGCCTGACTGTCGCCCTCACAGCAACCGACACGCCGCCCCCCGCGGCTTGGCGCCCCAGGTGCAGGCTTACTGCGCTGGTGCCTGGAGCTGCCCCTGAGCAAGTGTAATGCCGACTGGATTGAACCTGGGACCTCTGGAGCTTAGTGCCTGAGCCTCTAGGGTCTGAGCGAAAAGCCAACTGCCTGCTAGCTAAGGCTGTAGAGCAGACTCATTTTATCTCTCTCTTTAAGTGGTCTCCGTGCCACTAGATGGGACAGAGCATCACACCCAGGAGGTGTGTGGGTTACATAAGCAGCCTTACCATAATATCCTGGCTATTGCACCAGTTTAACTGGGTTGGCGGGACTTGTGGTGCCCCAACCCCGCTGGAGCCAGGCAGCGGGAAAAGGCATGTGTTGAGGCTGGAAGAGGCGTGCCAAGCCCAAGCAGAGCTATTACAAGCCTGGACAGTTTGGGGCTATGTTTTGACCTTACAGAAAACAACTGTGTGTGGAGGGTGGGTAACTGCTGGAGCAGCACTTGAGGCCCCATGTTGGTTTAGGAGACATGACCTAACACTGGTTAATTGCAGTCATGTATTTCAGGGACAAGTTGATTCCTCTAAAAAACCAATGGATTAATGCATTAATAACGAAGCCCCTTAGGAGAACTGAGTTCAGAACTATTTGTAGCTATCACCTCAGTGCAGCAGAGCAATAGCGGGTTTGATGTGGCCTACTATGGCATTTTGATTTGCACTGCGAATTACCCCTTTACATAAGAAGATCTGTTTGTAAAACACTGTAATGTGCCTTGTGTGGTCGCAGCACAGCGCTCTAAAAAACCCACCTCAACAAGAGGCGTAGCTACCAGCGCTGGTGCACTGTCTACACTGGCGCTTTGCAGCGCTGAAACTTGCTGCGCTCAGGTGTTTTTCCAGAAACCAGAGCCAGAAAATTGCAGCGCTGTAAATTGCCAGTGTAGCCAAACCCTTAGAGACGGAATCTGACACCCGTCCTCACTCATCCTGAGTACTCTCTTGCTGTGCATGCACTCCCATACATTTCAGTGGGAGTTTGGCCCTTAGAAAAAAAATGTCAGCACCAAACAAATGCTGGGACCCTCCCTTTACAGAGTTCACATATAACATTTAGAATGCTTTGCTCGCAGTTTAGAATATCACTTATTTCTAGCGTTTTAGCTGATGTTAATTCTCTGCTGATTTAGAAGTGTTTGAACAATTTCATCTCAGCTTCTGTTTTAAAGAGGCCGATCCTGCAAAGACTTATGTATGCGATTAACTTCCCATGGATAAGATTACCCACAGGAGTAGGGATACTTGCATGTGTGTTTGCAGTTAGCATTAACTGGACTTTCATAACCTTTAATCCCACATCTATGATTGGTGATTAGTTGTTTTAATAAATAAAACAAAACAATAATAATTAAATTATAAATGGGATTTTAAAACTGCTTAGCAGCTTCTGCTTGGAAGGGTGCAACAGTATATGTGTGTGTTTTCCAGCACGCTAACATTGTTCATGAAATAAAGCAATAACAAATATTTGAAATTAACACCCCCCCCCACTTCAATTCAGAACTTACTTTGCTGGTTTCATGGAATGGTTAGTTCTTTTCCTTCTGGGTACATAAATCAAGTAAGAAATTGTTGAGTTTATGTTTGTACTAACAAACTCAGCAATGTTATGAGAGAATGTTATATTTAATGTATTTGTGTACATTTCAGAAGAATTGTAAGAATGTAAAAAAAAATCACAAAACTGACAATAAAGTTGTATCTAAGTAAATTGTTAATTTAATTCATCTGGTGTAGTGCTCACACCATAGTGGACCTGGTCATCCATGTGGTGTACATCTGCAACTCCCATTGACTTCAGTGGAGGTTCTGGGTGGGCAAGGTGTTCAGGATTAGACCCGCAGTGAGCACTAGAACAAGAAGGATAACTACAGGCAAGAGGTGAATCTTAAGCCACAATAGAGTAATAAATAATAATATATATATATTTTTAAAATCTAATTTGGCCTAAAATTAGTTTCCTTTCTGCAGTTATAAACGTAGTGTGAAATCCTGGCTCCATTGTAGTCAAGGCCAAAGCTCCCATTGACTTCAATGGGGACCTCTATTTTATTCATAGTCCATAAAATCAAAATATTTACTGTAGTCCAATCCTGAATTCCTTTTCATACAACAGTTCAATTAGATTATTTATTAATGATTAATTCTTTTTAATGTAATTTCATTTTTCAAGAGTTCCCAATTTTCCATTTAAAAAGTCCTTATGCCTTCTCCGATAGAGCCAAAGCAGAGCCCTATTAGTCACATTGTACCATTGCCCCCCCCAAAATCAGTTTTGTTTTAAACAGAAAACTGACTAGGTTTAATATTGTTCTGACTCTCCACTACCTCCTTCTTTCACTTTGTCCCCAGCGCTGAAAAGCGATATGTCCCAATGAGATCAGCTATTGACCACCCTAACACATTCATAATTATATATCCCAGCTGTTCCTGAGAGGTAAAGTAGCAAACTTGTGGAACTTTTCTTGTTTCAACCTTTTGCTATTCTAACAGTGATTCTTGGGCACAAAAAAGAAATAGACTTTCCTTTTTCTTTGTGAAGTATTTCCCTATCAACTAAACAAAGTAAAAATATGTATTTTAATAATATTAGATGTGTAATAAACCATATTTATTTCAAATGAGAAATTGGGAAGAAGGGTGGCATATTAGAATTGTTAAGAGCGTGAGACAGGGAGATAGGGCTGCTTGGTTCTACTTCTGGCTATGTCAAAGGCTTACTGTATGACCTTGTCAAGCCATTTAACTTTTCTTTAACTTAGTTGTCCCATTTGCGAAATGGGAATAATTTATAACTATATATAGCAGTGTTATCTGGCCCTTTAAGAGGAGTTCAAAGATCAGCTCTAAACCTGTTCCTGGTTCAGCCTTCAAATAAGGCATTCTGGAACTTGTACAGCTAGACTATTGGAGTTGTAGGCTAGGCAGCAATGACTGCTGGGAAAGGGAGTAGAGCTATAAAGAGTTCCCTTTCCCCAGTAAGGCAGAAACTAGGGAGGTAGCAACCCTTTGTGGGGTATTCCTCCTGAACAGATTTTACGCTTGGTCTCTCCAATCAAAGGTCTTGGGAAGTATTTTGGAAGACTCTTGAGAAAAAGTCTAAATGGAGTGCCAAGGAGCTGGTTAAAGTAGTGAGCATTTGGTAGCATTTTGGGTTATTGAGCCTGGGGGAAACCTGGAGAGAGCAGAAGCTACTTGTTGGTTGCCGCCAAAGACCTGTGGCAGAAGTCCAGTGATAAAGGATGACATGAGAGTCCCTGCACTGTAAATATTGGATTCATTTTGGACTATTTGTTTTGTTGGACTTCCCTTTAGCCTGCAATGGGAGAAGTTTTGGGAGTTGGCTAGGGGACTAAATTAGCCTTCCAAGATGAAAACTGAGTGAGCCTGCACCAGATTCTGGAAAGGTAAATGACTCAAATAGCATTGTGGAGAGGTATTGTGAGAATTGTTCACAAACTACTTGAATGTGTTTGTTTGTTTTTTGTGTTTTTTTTTTTTAAACTGTAATGTGTTATTGGAGGAGTAGTTTGGTTGCATTCACAACTAACTATTGTACCAGCATTTTGGTATTTACAAAGGGCTGAAGTCTGTTACCCATGCTTACATTAAATGGAAATCAGAGGAACTAATTATGGAATAAGGTACTGTTCAACATGAGTATGGGTATTGGAATCTGATCCAGAGATGGAAGCATCCCTTTAACTATTGCAGCAGCCTAGGAAAATGATCCCAAACATTGCCATTTACAAGTACAGTGTTTAGACCATTCTGGTGGAATACTGTAGCATTTTTATGGTAGAAGGTAGAGGAAGTTATTTTTTCCATAAGAAGCTGAACAGTCCACTGGAGTAATAGAAGGGAGATTGGGAAAGTGACTTAGATGGAGTAAGGTGTTACCAAAATAAGTAAGTGGCTAGAATGTCTGATTTACAGAAATTGGCACTTGCTACAGCTGTGTGCAGCACAGCAAACTAAGAAATCAAACAGTTTTCACTTGACTGCAGTTTTCTGGAGTTTTGTTTTCCTCCTTAGCAGATAAATAAAGGGACAATTCTGATATTAAAGATGCAGTATGTATGCTTAAAGAAATCTTGCCTGTAGATAAGTATTAGCATATATATAAATATATATAAAGGAGAGAGTAAATCGAGAATAATAGCATTATATCTACAAAGTGCCTTTTTTAAATCTAGAAATTGTATCTTTTCCAAAGATATTAGGAATATTAGAGTATTAATAACAATTTGAAGAAAATTTCAAATACACTAGCTACTCTTTTGATGTAGGCAACTCCAAAGTGTTTAAATTTTGTCATACAGTGATTTAGTTCTATATTGGGAATACAGTAGTAACATACTGAAAAGCAAAATTGAGTAGCAACTAAAAGGGCCACTCAAAGAGTGCCCAATGAGCCATAGCTATACTGGATACATTGAGAATACAACATTGGACATTACTATTTCCTGCCTACACCTAATTTGGGAAATTCTGATGGTTGGTCCACTAAGTAATAGCAGAATGTGTATGGGAATTAATGCAGTTGCCTAGGTCTCAATCTAGCCAGGAGACTATAGTTAATACCTCAGTTTGCCCTGGTATCTGTGATGGCAAATGGTAGAGAACTGTTTTAAATCTTATCTGAAAGATGGTTTGACAGCTTGTACATGTATTTTCACCCTCTTTGGAAAACTGTAAGTGTTATTAAACATATGCCTTGTAAGGTATTATTTGAAAACTTAATTTATTGATTACTATTGTCCTGGTAAGATGTATGGCAACACTGTATGTAAAGTTATAGGAGTCTACTGTATATTACTAAAGACATGTTCTCAGTCTGAGGAAGAGTCACAAACAAGTTCCCTAAAGACAAAGGTTAATCTATGCTTCATCCAGGTGTCAACAAAAATCAAATGGACTCTCACCTGGTTAAGTGGCCATTCTTTGACAGGAAAGAGGATGTGGGTGAAAAAAATTACATCTTGACAAAAACAGCTGGGGGTTCTTGAACACACAGACTTTGTCTCCCAAACCTCAGCTAGAGATGATTCTCAAAGAAGAGAACGACACCCTAAATTATTCCTCCCTACTCATGGCATCAACAAAACTCGAACAAAGGAAGCAGCATGGGAGTGAGGAAGGGATCCTGACAAAGGAATTCAGCCACTAAGACTGCTGTAACACATGGTGAAAGACCTTTGCTTCGAATTCACTTAGCTTGTTACAGTAGCTATTTGTTGTGTGTTGTTTTCTTGTAACCAATTTATGCCTCATTACTTGTAATCGTTTTATCTAAACAGTGTGTTTGTCATTTTATTAATAGAAATGATGTGCACAAATTCTGTTTTGCCAAACTTTATATGAGCTTGTATTGTCCAGGAGAGCTGGTGGAAAGTCAGGGACTGGAAACTTGCTGATGTTGATCTGCAGTGTAATTCAAGGGTAGCTGGCTGTAGCACTCTTGCAGTATAACTGGGAGTAATCTGAATGCTGGAAGCTTGTGTGTGAGCAGACCAGGTGTTGTAACTCTCACAGCAAAGCAGTGTAAAAGGCATCCCATGTTGGAGAACTGAGGGGACACAGCTGTTCATTTGTCCAGAATGTACCCTGGGTAATGTCCCAGTGCCACAGCAATTCTTAAACAATATGCTGTCCAGCCAGTAGAAGGAATTTCTGGCACACTAGTTCATTACTGATTCAGAGGGAGTTGAGCCATCCATCAAATAGCCTTTGAGTGCAAGCAAAGCAGATAACTAGCCCAAGTCAGAAACAGTGGAATGCCATGTTCCTACAAATAAGCACTCATAACTGTGTACAAAAAACATTAATATCCTTCAACTTTGAGAAGTGTAGAACTAGAAATAACTTGGATAGAAAGCAGTTTATTGAATTACTCTATTATAATTGCTACAAAAGTTAAGAATATCATGGAAATCCCCCTCATTTTAAGAACAAGTCTCTTAAAAAAAATATCCATGTAATATTTACCAAGACAGTAAAAATGTTTAAGAATATATCAATACAGATTGTACTATGTAATCAATCTGGAACTAGGGGTACTGCTGCAGCTCTTGACTTGTAGTAACAACAACCCAAATACATGGTTTCCATATTCAGCACCCCCACTATAAAAATAGTTCCAGCACCACTGTATAATATAGTGATTATCTTATTTGTTTAATAATATAAACAGCTATAGTTTCTCCAGTATAGAAATTACTCTGTATTAAAAAGGTTTTTTCTTTAAAAGACCTTATATACTTAAACTCTTCTGCACTAAATAATCCAATCAACCATTTAAGACAGGAAAGAAACCTAGAGGTCTGGTAGTTTCCAAAAAAAAGAAATGTTATTTATGGGTAAGAGACTCTGAAAGGTTAAATTAATGTTGACATTCCCTACATCTAGCAGCCTTAATATCTATGATACAAGGAGGCGGTATATTACAGATTAGATGGTGCTGCACTTTGGAGGAGGCACAGCCCAGAAAGCACAGCCCAGGAGGAAAAGTGTAAAGGGGCGGGGGGGGGGGGGGGGCGGAATCATGGGGCTTTAAACCATTATTTCATCTCCTGGATTTTAGCCTCCATTTGGAGCCAAAGCATCCCTGGGGCTGACAACTTACATCAGCCTCCCCTGTGGCTGCCTATAGGTTTGTCCATGGCCCAGAATGGAGATAGTGCCTCAACTATTCCTTCTCTTGCCTCTGTTTTGCCCCTGGCATATCCTTGCACAGAGACCGTGAGGAAGGACAGCACTGGTTTGCATGCATTGGCCCTATGCTGCTGCTCTTCTGGGAGAATTCTTTTGGAGACCGTTGCAACCCCTTTGCAGTCCCTCTACATTGCTGAAGAGATGTACAAGGGGTGCAGTGGTGCCTAGAATCTGTCTCTATGCCTGTTTTTAGCTCTTCCTGTAACCGTTCCATAAGGTAGTCTCCAAGGTTGCCTCTGCCATCTTGGGAACACACAAGCCTGTGAGCATTGGTTAGGAGGTCTCCCATCAACTTGATCTTCCGGATCTTGGGTTCAATAAATTGTTTCTTAATAGTACTTGCACTATGAGGGTCTGCATTTTCAATGCTCAGGGCATAAAGCTCTTCAAAATATCCTGTCACTGTTTTCCATTGAACCAATGCTACTTCAAGGGCCTTCACCACATTGGATACATGTTCACAGTTTGGTCTCTGGAAACATAAAAAGCAAGACAGAATTGTCAGTCATTGCTATTTCCCTGAAACACCTGGTTTTCCAAACAAGAAATGCATTGCAGAAGGATACTAGGATTTTGCAACAGCTCCTTCCATTTCTGTGCATTTACTAAATCTTTTCTGAGTCAGTGGTCAGATTCTGCCACTTCCAGTATACTTACTAACAATAACATGTTTCAATTCAGACAGTAAGGATTCAGATAGCTGCAGCTATAACTGAGGTTCATTCTCAAAAAAACAAAAAACCCCAAACAAAATATCCCCCACCCCAAAAAAAACCCCTCTCTACAATATGGAAACTGAATGTGTTACATTTATTTAAGGGCAACTTTTTTTACTCATGGTGTATAAATGAATGCTGTGAAGGGCATACAGTAGAAACACACATTTAACTATTTATAGGACACTAGTTTGATACAGAAGTCTGAGGAGCCTGAGTCTCCTATAAGAGTTTACACACGATTTCACTGATTTCAAGTTACTCATGATTTATACTTGTGTAGGGAGATTAACATTTGGCTTAAAATCTTCTGGGCCAAATTCTATTATACCAGTGTAAAACTGAAGTCACTCTGAGGTCAATGGACTTGCACCACAGAGAACTGAGGCCAGAATCTGGCCCTCAGTTTCAGAGTCAGTAGGCAAAAATTCTGCATAGCTACCTCTACCATAGCAACAAACACCAGACTGACTAGGATAGCAAAACGTTAGGAAAAATATGAATGAGCGCCCTCATTTTATCTTTGACTAGACAAATGCAAACCCTAGAGTCAGGGTTGCATGTCTAATAAAAAAAAAAAACAAACAAACAAGAAACAGTCCCTAAAGAACAAGAGTATAAGTGAATATGATTGGGGAATTAAAATATTTGGAAAGCTAATGGTGTATAGACCCAAAGGTTGGGAGTGATAGATATGCACAACAAATGTTTAGAAGAGTTTGCTGATTATGGAAAAGCAGATTTGTCTGCTGCACACCTGGATGATTCTGGTACAGTAATGGCCTCCTCTCTCTTGTAGGTATTTCAGCATGGCCTCTGCAACTTCCTTCTCTTCTTTAGCCTGGTGCCGGAAAAACTTTGAAAAGTTTGGTAGAGCCACGTCAGACTGATCAAAAACTTCACCCTACATATTTAAACAAAAATTGCGGTTAAAGTATGAAAGCCTGGAGTTGGGAAGAAAGAAGGGGGAAATTAATATCCAACAGAATACAGGTCAATCAGATCTAATATTTAAAGGAGAAATTTTTCAATAGTGCTTGTGCTTCTAACTGCCTTCGGCACCTCTAAAAACTTCTACCCCAATTATTACAAATGAAGTAAGTCAAATGTTCCTCCAGATCAGGTAGTCGATCTCTTTTTAAGAATACATACACACACCCCAGTCCTGAACATTAGACATGAGACTATTGTATTAGTGACACTGTTTGCTTTGAGTGATATGCTCCTATGACTTCTAGCTTCAAATGGGTTTTTGATTTGGGGAAAAAAATTAAACAGTTATCAGAAATTGATGACTGTTTTTATCTGTAGAGAAAAGTATCCAGATCCTTTCACCATCACCACTAGCAGATGCAGAGGGACCCACTTAGGGCACCAAAATAATCAGCTTCCTCTCCCTCTCCACCAGAGGCAGTGTGTAGGGGGCCAAGTGCCCCCCTTAGACTGGCCTGCCAGGGGTGGGGAGGGAGAGGAGCTCTGAGGGGTTGCCCCTGCCTCCCAACCAGGCTCTCTCAGGTAGAAGCGGCTCTGTCCTAGTCCCCACCTAGCTGCCAGGGAGAGCAGCGAAACATGGGGGAAAGAGGCGCAGGTAGAGAAGGACAGACCTCGCCCTTCCCCTCCCTGCAGGTAACGTGGGGCTGGGCGCAGAGGGTGGTGGGGGTATCACTGGGCAGGGGAGATGTGGGAAGTCATGTGTCCTCCCCTTTAGATTGTGCCCAAAGTATGGGGAGGCACCAGTCGTCTATGCTCTCCACAGATACCAGCAGCCAGGAGGAACCATCTTAGCCTCCTGACATCATTGTTCACTCCATTCTGAAACCATAGCTCTGGATTTTTTTTTTCCCCTCTCCTTTACTGCATTGCCGTTAGTTGCGGATACACCTTCATCCCACCCCTTTCCTATCTACTCTTTAGCTGCCCAGTCTCACTCTTCTTAGCCTTATGTTTCACCCTTCTTCTGTCCTCTCTTCTCTCCTTTCCCTTCTTCTGCCTAATCCTTCATATTGAATACCCTCACACCCCCTCCCCCCTCCAAATTGACTTCTTCAGAATGGAAATTTGGGCAACAACAACTCCACAAGACAAAGGGTTATTTAAAAAAAAAAATAAAAATAAAAGAATATTGAAACTGCTAAGGGCCCAATCCTGCATTCCTAGCCTACCCAAAATTCCCATTGACTTAACTGGAAATGCTAGGTGCATTAGGAATATAGGATTGGCCCCTTTAAGAGACAGGACTCAGCTAAAACTAACTTTAAGATATGTAAATTTGGAAATATGAAAGAGAAAAGAAAAAAGTTACAACAGATTTGGGTCACAAGAAAAAACAGACTGCATCAGTTTAATCAGCTTCCTTATAGACAATGCTGGCTAGTTATTTTCCAAGGGAAATATTACTGGCAACACAACTATATTATGTATACATCTAATTTATACATACACTACCCCCTCCTTAAGGGTACCACTTAGATCTATTATAAATATATTAGAGGCAAAATTCTGCTCCTCTAAATTAATGGCTTTCTAGAGAAGCCTAGTACCTTCCGACACTCCAAGATTTAAACTATGCTTAACTATCAGTTTTAGTCATATTGGGTGGAATGCACCCAGAATGTGGAAAGCCAGTACCAAGATCTCTTCACCATTTAAGTTCCATAACAAGAAGATGCAAGGTAGACCACAGCACATGAGGGCCTCTGCACTATGGAAGAGGATTCTGCATTGGCCCTGCACAGGCTGATTGATGCTTTACACCAAAGCTGATCAAAGGATCTCACAGATACACTCAGGGACAGATCCTGAAGTCAATCAATGGACATTTTGTCTAATGAGTGCAGCATGGGGCATGAGATGTAGGGTGCTGATCATCCTTGTTCCCCAACAACTGATTAATAGCTTTTTTGTAAAGTGCACATTTCTTTAATATTTCAGCCTAATGTGTTGTTATTGTTTGATCTGTCTGTTGTGGGCTTTTGTTACTCAGAGTAAAACTAAAGACTTGTCTGCTGAAATCCAGGCATTAGTGTAAACAGTTTATTTATTATTAAAGTCCATGTAAGATTAACCTCTTTCGGGTCTTCACTTCAAATATCAGTGATGTTCATAGGAAAACAAACTGTTCTTTCACTGATTCACCAACACAACCAGTTTTCACACACAACCTCCACTGCTTTCAAGCAATTTACCCCAAAGCTGCTAGGATTCCTTATTCTTGTCCCCTCTTGTAAACTGATTTTATACACCCAGTTTTCCATACGAGCTTTGCAGAATATACATGGCATTGATTTGTTACTGTGTTATTATAGTTTTGTCAGTGTATCTCTAGTGATTTTAGTGGAGTTGCACTAGTGTAAAATTGAAGTAACACAGTGGTGGAGCAGTCTCATGTATTTTTAAATTTAAAAGCATTCTCTCTTAAATCCCTTAGTACAGAACAGATCTATTCAAACTACTACTCTGAAGCCTACAATCAGCCCTCTAACAGTTGTCAATATTAGGACAAATAACTAGTAAGATTAAATTAACAGAAGCTTAGAATTTATCCTTCTTTTGCTTCTACTGATGGACTCGTTCTTCTGGGAATAATGCTAATTTCAGCTGAAGCCACAGGGAGAGAGCAGATTATGGCCTACTGTGAACATTCAAAGTATATATAACACTCACTCTAGTAACGGAAAAATACCAAGCCAGATCCTCAGCTGCTGCAAATTAGGCCTGGTCCACACTAACCCCCCCCCCCCCACTTCGAACTAAGATACGCAACTTCTGCTACGTGAATAACATAGCTGAAGTCGAAGTACCTTAGTTCAAACTTACCGCGGGTCCAGACGCGGCAGGCAGGCTCCACCGTCGACTCCACGTACTCCTCTCGCGGAGCAGGAGTACTGGCGTCGACGGCGAGCACTTCCGGGATCGATTTATCACGTCTAGACAAGACGCGATAAATCGAACCCAGAAGATCGATTGCTTACCACCGGACCCGGAGGCAAGTATAGACGTACCCTTAATATACGCTGAACTGCAAAGTTAAACTGCTGTGAGAACCTACAAATTGCACGTCTCTGGCCCATAGTGGTCTTTCCTTTCCCCACCCTCAACCAATCTTCATTCAAACTGGAAAAACAACCTAAACACTGACGTGCTGAAAAACAACTGGGGATTTTGATACTACTACACACGCCAAAACTTGAACCCCATACTTCCATTATACCTCAGCAGTGAGATTGGTGCCGGAGTAAAAGTGGGAGTGAGGAATTTAGGATCTGGTCCCATCAATGGAGGTTCATTATAACTGATCTCACTGCAAGTGGGTCTCCCATTTATGTCTTTAAGACATGGGAGAGCAAACTATGGTCTGCGGGTTGAATCCGTCCCGTCAGGGCTTTCAATCCGGCCCACAGGATTGCCAGCCTTGTGGCGCAGCAGGGCTAAGGCAAGCTCCCTGCCTGCCCTGGCCCCACACCGCTCCCAGAAGCGGCCAGCACCATGTCTCTATGGCCCCTGGGGGAGGGAGAGCACCCTGTGCTGCCCTTGCCTGCAGGCACCGCCCCCACAGCTCCCATTGTCCAGGAACAGGGAACCACGGCCAATGGGAGCTTCGGGAAGGTACCCACAGGCAAGGGCAGCGCATGGTGGAGCCGCTTGCCCCACCCCACCCCCAGGAGCCACTGCTGGACATGCTGGCCACTTCCAGGAGTGGCACTGGGCCACGGCAAGAAGGGAGCCTGCCTTAGCCCCACTGCCACCCTCGAGCCGCTTGAGGTAAGCGGTGCTGGGCTGGAGCCCACACCCCAAACCCCTCCTGCACCCCACACTCCAATCCCCTGCCCTGAGCCCCCTGCCTCACCCCTACTGCACCCCAACCCTTTGCCATGAGCCCCTTCCTGCACACCACACACCCTCCCCCTCCATTCATGGCCCTGCATACAATTTCCCCACTCAGATGTGGCCCTTGGGCCAAAAAGTTTGCCCACCTCTATTTTAAGAGGAGGCTACACGCACAGGCTCTCATAAATTTAGCACAACACGGGGACTGCCAACGATAGCTCCAATGCATCACCTTGGTGCCTGGGCACGCTGCACAGCTGTTGAAACACATACAATATCAGGATTGGAAGGGACCTCAGGAGGTCATCTAGTCCAACCCCCTGCTAAAAGCAGGACCAATCCCCAACTAAATCATCCCAGCAGGATGTCAAGCAAGGCCTTAAAAACCTTTAAGGAAGGAGATTCCACCACCTCCCTAAGTAACCCATTCCAGTGGAAAAGTTTTTTCTTAATACCCATCCTAACTCCCCTCCCCCCCACTGCAACTTGAAACCATTGCTCCGTCTTCTGTCATCTGCCACCACTGAGAACAGTCTAGCTCCATCCTCTTTGGAACCCCCCTTCACGTACTTGAAAGCAGCTATCAAATCCCCCCTCACTCTTCTCCCCCCCGTACCTGCTCCCCCCTCCCCCCATGGACTGGAGGGAGGTGAATGAAAGCAGCAACAATACCTAAATTCAACAGGACGCTTCTGGGGGAGGGGGGATTTCTGACCTGGGCCTGGCCCACTTTTGGCTGGGGAGGGGGGGAGCCTGAGGGAGGCTGGCGCAGCGGGGAGGGAAGCAGAGACGGGGGAGGGGTGCTGTCAGGGCGGATGGGCCCGTCGGGGGAAGGGCCGAGCGGGAGGGGGGCAGAAGGCAGCACGAAAGCGGAGCCCGGCGGGAGGCGGGCAGGCAGCAGCAGGGCAGGCGGTACCGCCGCCTTACCAGCGCCTGGAGGCGGTAGGAGAGCTCCAGCAGGGCGCTGGTGACCCCGCACAGGCCTTCCTCCACCGCCGCCGGGAAGTTCTGCCTCGCCCGGCTGCTAACCGCGAGCTGGTGGCCGGGGCACACGGGCAGGCTGCCCCGGCGCTTCTTCAGCCGGGGCTCGGCCATGGCGGCGGGACGAGCCCCCCCGCCACGCGGCGCGGAGAGGAGAGGCCGGGCGCTCCGCGCAGGATTTCTGGCGCGGCGAAGTTCCCCCTGTTACGACACAAAGAGCTGCGCGCCGCGCGCTCTCCGGGCTGCGCTCGCTCTATATAGCCGGCGCGCAGGGCCCTGCAGCAGCCGCTGGCCTCTGGGTGGGGCGCACCTTGCTGCACACCCACAGCGGTACCTGACACGCCTCATCGGCGGTTATCTGCCCCCAGTGCAACCCCTCCCTCCTTCGCCTGCAGCGCGGGACCCGTCCAGACCTGCCTTAGCCCAGGGAGACGGTCACCGCTGCAACACGATACAGGCACGAAGAATAAGGCTTTGCTGCAAGGCACCCAGAAGAGAGCCTGCTGGGCCTTACAGAGCAAAGAGACTGGCATGAGCCCCAGCTGCTCTGCTTGCTTTGGGGGGTAACTGACCCCAGCACAAAGCTGGTGTGACGTTAGGGTGACCAGATGTCCGATTTTATAGGGACAGTCCTGATTTTTCGGTCTTTTTCTTGTATAGATTCCTATTACCCTCCACCCCCGTCCCAATTTTTCACATTTGCTGTCTGGTCACTCTATGTGAAGTGCTACCCTTCCTGTTTGAGAGTGCTGTATTGCACTCCTGAGGATGGCTACACAAGGTGCAGGGCAATGGATCATCAGGCCATGCCAGCCCTGACCCAAGAGTTTGCAGTCTGAAAAGAATTCACCCTTTGCTGAATGCATGGTGCAAGTATTAATAACTTTTACAACATTTGAACTCAAGATGGGGCCCTGAACCAAATTCCCCAGATACTGGCTCAGTTTTGATTTTTTTTTTTTTTTTTTTGCAGCTCAATCCTGTTTCTGTAATGTACCAGATGAAAACAGAGCTTACATTAGGAAAGTTTTGATTCTGATTCATCCTTTGAATCCCCAAGTTTGACTACTTTTACACTAACAAGAATGTGAAGATTTTGACTGCAATATATTGACTCATTTGAATTTGTTATCAAATGCACATTTTCTAACAGGCTGAATATATATGTTTAAAATAAACTCCACAAATTTACAGTGATAAAATAAACCAGAAAACTGAACATCAAACAAACCAAGAAACAAAACAAACAAATAAAGGTTTTAATCAAGTATGTGATAGATTTGGGCTGGATTTTCAAGTTGTGTAAACTGGCATGGTCTCACTGATACCAACAGAGCTATGCTGATTTACCCCAGTTGAATAGCTGCCTCATTACATCTGAGGTTCTGGTTCAAGCCCATCTCCAACTCTCATACAATTAAAATAGCGTGCATGCTTATACCTACAGCTGTGAGTTTACAATAGCAAATGATGCGAGAGTCAGCAGAATCAACAGTCAAAGTTCTCAGCTTCAAGTCTTGCCAAGATCATGCACACACACATTTGTATTGGATATATGTCTATTAAACCAGCTACAGGATCCAATCTATTTATGTTTTATTTACTTTACATTTAAAACTTGAGCAAAGTGGTGGATAACAGAATTGCTAAAGACAGCAGTGCCAACTGAAGAGACACTTTAGGACATTATCATTTGAGGTACATTTGTTCACTGAAGCATGCATGTACATGCTTCCTTTTAATATCAATGGATATTAAACACAGCGTGTATTGCTAGAACTGAAAACAGCTGATCATAACTTGTGCAATCAGATATATTACCAGGGACAGAGGTGATTTCCAAAAATTCTGGGAACCAATTGATTTATTCCAATATGTGTTTTGTCATCAGAATTAGTCCTTTTGTCTTTGGTAATTCTCAAACTATTGTCTGTTAAGGTAACCCTATCTGGCCAGATTAAAATATCACTGATTTTTAATAAAAGTCTAATCCTCTCCTTTCTAGAATAACTTTAAAATATACTCATAAATTTCTAGGGTAACTTCTTGAGTTACTTTATCATATATAATGATAGCTGCATCTCTGTACATTATTAAAGGTAAACCCTTAATTAATATGTGCAGAAGTCAATGAACTTGAAGCACAATTAATCTTAGCACCTTTCAAATTTAATAATTTTCTGTTCACTGATTTTCTGTTTAGTAAGCTTAATGTCACATTTTATTCTATGGAATATTTTTTCAAGCAAATCAGGTGATAGATTAAATAAAATACTACTCCCCCAAAATCTATTCATACATTTTCCATTGGTGTGAATCTTTATTCCATTGCACGTTCTAATTGTTATTAGATGTGACTACATAAGGCAGATCAGATATAATTTGAGAATATTCACGTAAAAAGGAAATGTGGGAAAAATGTGAATCTAAAACATATGCTGGTAGTTTATTATTTACAGCTTTTTAAGATATTTAAATAATCTTTATTCAGACTTCCAAGGGGTGACCTCAGATTCTTCAATTTTTATTTAAATTAAATAAAAGGTTCCAACAAGCAGAATGGGAATTAGTATGTCAATCCCTCATCCTGCAAACACTTAAGCACATAATTATAAGCACTTGATTAGTCCTATTGAAGTCAATAGAACTATATACAAGTAAAGCAAGTATGTGTTTAAACATTTGCTGAGTCTGAGTACGACCTAGTACATACTTAAAAACTTTGGTCAATGTAGAAGCACACCCCTGATTGCTGTAGCTATGGTGATCTGACCCCCAGTGTAGATGCAGCTACATCGACAGAAGCATTGACCTAGCTACCGTCGCTCAGGGATGTGGTGTTCCTATAGCGACAGAAAAATCTCTTCCATCTCTGTAGGCTGTGTCTACACTATGGGATTATGCCAGCATAGCTATGGTTCCGTAGTAAGTACCTTACTTAATAAGTTACAATAATTTCAAAAGAAAGGTGCGTTTATGGTGAAAAAGAGAAATAAGTCACAATATACCACAATTTTTTAAAGTTCCTGGTGGAGAAGTGGGTGTTCCCTGTAATGGTCGGAGCAGGGTTCTGAGAGTTAGGACTCTTAGGATCTATTCCAGGGTCTCCCACTGACTTGCTGTGGTACCTTGGGCAAGTCACTTGGGATCTCTGGCCTGGTCCCCACTAAGCCCCCACTTCGGACTAAGGTACACAAATTCAGCTACGTTAATAACGTAGCTGAATTCGAAGTACCTTAGTCCGAACTTACCGCGGGTCCAGACGCGGCAGGAAGGCTCCCCCGTCGATGCCGCGTACTCCTCTCGGCGAGCTGGAGTACCGGCGTCGACGGCGAGCACTTCCGGGATCGATTTATCGCGTCTGGTTAAATAAATCAATCCCAGAACATCGATTGCCTGCCGCCGGACCCTCCGGTAAGTGAAGACGTACCCTCTGTTTCAGTCAAGGACTGAAACGGGATAGTAGGGAAGGGGGAGATGGGAGTGGTACTCTTCTACATTCCTACTTTAAGCCAATGTGACACCTCTTGCAGTAGACTGTGCATGCTCTGCTTGATTTCTCAGGCTGGCTCCCCTTTGGTAGGGTTCATTCCATTAGCCTTCCCTCTTCAGCTGTGAAATAAGTGTCAGTATTGCCATAATCATAGAAATGTAGGGCTGGAAGGGACCTTGAGAAGTCATCAAGTCCAGCCCACTGTGCTGAGGCAGGACGAAGTAAAGCTGGACCATCCCTGACAGGTGCTTGTCTAACCCATTCTTAAAAACCTCCAATGAGGGGGATTATACAACCTCTGTTGGAAGCGTGTTCCAGTGCTTAACTACCCTGCTAGTTAAAACATTTTTCTTAATAGCTAACCTTAATTTCTCTTGCTGTAGATTAAGCCCATTTCTTCTTGACCTTCGGTCAGTGAACATGAAGAATAATAGATTGCCCTCCTCTTTATAACATCTCTTAACATATTTGAAGACTGTTATCAAGACCCTCTTCAGTCTTCTTTTCTCAAAACTAAACATGCCCAGTTTTTTTAGCCTTTTCTCATAGGTCAGGTTTTCTAAAACTTTTATCATTTTTTTTATCTCCTTTGGATGCTGTTCACGTTGTCCATATCTCTCCTGAAGTGTGGCACCCATAATTGGACACAGTACTTCAGCTGAGGCATCACCAGTGCACAGCAGAGTGCAACAATTATCTTTTGTGTCTGACATACAGGACTCCTGTTGAAACATTCCAGAATGCTATTAGCTTTTTTAGCCACTGCATCACATTTTTGACATATTCAATTTGTGACCCACTATAACCTCCAGATCATCTCATGATGAGCATTCAGAATATTTAAGACCCCAGCTGCTGAATCTTATTATATGAGAAGCTTTTCTTCCATTAAAAAAAAAAAGGTCTAGCCTTCCTGGATGCAGAGAAAAGCCTATAAAAAGTGAACCCTAAAGTCTTCAGAACCAGAAGGCAAATAAAAAGAACCAAAATATGTTATAAAATCTCATGATTTTCAAGTCAGGGTCATGATTTCTGGGGGACTCATTCATGATTTTTACATGCTTGGGATTGGTGGGACAGTATTGCAATATGATCCCAAGTGTAAGCACCAGAGTGAGATGTCACTAAAGCAGATTGTGCAGCTCTTCCTGTTATGTTTGTCCCTATCCTTTCTAATCTGCTTTGATCAATAGTAAAATAATTAACAATGTTGATTCTTCAGTTATCATATTGTTAAATTGTATAGTCAATTGCTTGACCGCACATTGGTTTGTTATGAAATATACTCAAGAGACAAAATAACCAATACCAGTTAGGTTTATTGCTGTGAGCCATTCATTATATAGTGTGGAAAAAAACATTCTATACCAGAGGTGGGCAAACTGCGGCTCGCGGGGATCCGGCCCGTGAGCCGTTTTAAGCTGGCCCGTGAGCTCCCGCTGGGAAGCCAGGTTGGGGGCCACACTGGTGCTCCAGCTGGGGCACTGGGTCGGGGGCCGCACCATACAGCTCCCGGAAGCTGCGGCATGGCCCCGCTCTGAATGCTGGGGGCCACTCCACACGTAGGAGCCAGAGAAGGGACATGCCACTGCTTCCAGGAGCCGCTTGAGGTAAGTGCCGCTCGGACCCTGCACCCCTGAGCCTCTCCCCATGCCCCAACCCTTGCCCCAGCCCTGATCCCCCTCCCGCTCTCCAAACCCCTCGATCCCAGCACGGAGCACCCTCCTGCACCCCAAACCTCTCATCCCCAGCCCCACCCCAGAGCCCGCACCCCCAGCCGGAACTTGCACCCCTTCCTGCACTCTTGCCCCAGCCCTGATCCCACTCCGAACCCCTTGGTCCCAGCCCAGAGCACCCTCCTAAACCCCAATCTCCTCATCCCCAGCCTCACCCCAGAGCCCTCACCCCCTCCCACACCCCAACCCCAATTGTGTGAGCATGCATGGCACACCATACAATTTCTATTCTTCAACGTGGCCCCAGGCAAAAAAGTTTGCCCACCCCGTTATATACGATACCGGTCTCCGGGATGCCACCTTATGCAGTGTTGTTATATTCACTTTATGTGAAAGATTGCTCCCAAAGTTACACTCCTAATACATCTTTTTATATAGAACCTGTTTGCAAGTGCAAGGTTCTGTGTACGCCATCTGAAACTACCTTTAATAAATCAGCTTTCTACCTTGTTTTTCTGATTCCTAGGTTTACCCTTTATGTCTTTGTTCTGAACACATGCATTCCAAATACCATGGGATGTGAAGGCACCTCCTAGGTTTGTACTAGGGTAGAGTAATCATGTTTTGTCCTCTTCCTTTGGGACATTCCAGTACCAGCCTATGAGTACTCCCTACCAGGTGCTTTGGTAAAATAATCATGTATCATGAGCCTGACAACTTTCCTCTACTTAAGCCAAAGCTTACTTCAGCTAATGCAAGGTGTTATGGGATACTTAATATAAATGGACAGGATTATAGTGAAAGTAAAGGCCAATTTAGGTTATATAACTGCTATAATATTTGTACTTAATGCTGTCTATGCTTAATGCATACTAGTGTGTGTGTGTGTGTCTGTGTGTGTGTGTGTATGCTCTAACCAGCATGTATTGGTCAACAATATTTAAAACTGGCTGGCAAATGACTTTTCTCATGCAAAAAAATGTCCATGAACATTTAAAATTTTTCATAGTTTTCATCTAAATATGTCTTTAAAAAATTTAAAGTTTTCATAGAAAAAAATAAAACATTTATTTTTAAAACAGAGTTTTTTGGTTTTTAAAACCCCAAGATATCTTGTTTTTTTCTAATGAAAACCCAAATATTTTAAATGAGATTCCATTTAGTCAAAAAGCCATTTTCCATTGAATGTTTCAGTGCAAATTACAATGAACAGGGGCAGTTTACACCTTTCAGAGCTATTGTCTCAGGCAGACCTCACTACAAATTACATTCAGCTTATATTTTGAAATTTATCTTCATGACGAGATTTCTTTCCCCCTTCTTTTTTTTAAAAATGGCAGCTGAAATTTTGGAGCACTAGACAGCAGCTTAGGAGAAGTGGATCACATGTACAAGCTGCCTCCTCCAATTGAAGCTACTCTGGGTAGGTATAATGATGCTTAACCGTTTCACAATAATGCTTTGAAATCTTCTGATAAAAGATATATACTCTGCATTTATATCAATCAAGCAGTGTTCCTTTAGGTCAGTAATACAGAGGGTTAAAATATAAAGTGTTGATATTACAGGATAATGCAACCTGGCTAGTTTCTCAGAAGAAATGCTGCCCTTTCTTTCTTGGTCTTCTTTTTTTATGGCAGTACCTTACATATATTAATGAATTAATTATCCTACACCACTCCTGTGAGAAAGGGAAGTATTATTATCCCATTTTAATGATTGGGAACTGAGGCACAAAGAAATTATATGACTTGCTCAGGGTCACCTAAAAAGCCTATGGCTGATCTGGAAGCAGAATCCAGATTTCTTAAGTCCCAGTTCACTGTCTTAACAAGACCATCTTTTAGTAGAACTCTCAATACCTATTAAGAAAAGTTAAACCAAGTAAATTGCACTGCAATCAAAATTAATATGAAAAAGCTCCATTTCAGAATAACCTCAGGACTAACTGCACAGGATGCTGTGGGTGTCAAAGAGTTGATGCTATTCATATCCGGAAGGGGGGAGAGTGAGCTTGCATCACTCCTCCAAACACTCTTATGATCTTATGGCTTGGTTTTCAAGTCGTACTGTATCCTGTTTGTTTTCTTAGTTACAGTATTTCCACTTGGCACAAAATAAGTGCAGCTGTTCTATGAAGTTGGGCTTTTAGAGGAAGAGAAAGTCCATCCTCCAAAATTGAAGGGAAGGATGAAAATCTTAGGAATCCCAATATCTGTATTCCTCACTTTGGGAAAGTTAGAACCCACTTTGTAATCTCCGTGTATGGGTTTCCTGGATCAAATGAGTCTAGGTCAGATCGTTGCCCACAATAAATCCAGCAGCACAAAGTAATCTTAAAGCTGCAATAAATGCACAAACTGGGATTTCCCTAGCATCAGAGAATTCTCAGCTGACGTACAGCCAGCTCAACACCAGCTTCCTCAAAGCATCTGCTGTAACTGGTTTCACAGGGCGTCTTTACAAACTAGTACTTGAACTGGGGGCTGGTTTCACCTCAGACCATTCCCATAATCTGGGGCTATTTACAATCTTAAAATTAAGCACATGCCCAAGTGTTTTACTGAATTGGGGCCCTTGAGGCTAGATCCGCCCCTGCCCCACCCTCCCAGAAAAAAACCAAAATCAAAAACCAAACCAAAACAAACCACACCAACCCCCACCCCCCACATGTTGAGTGGGGAGCCACCCAAGCTAGCCAAAAAAGAAATGTTGAAGCGCTTGGTGTGGCCTAAGCCTCATCTCGCAAGGGAGTTAGGCATCCACCTCTGGGCTGGAGAGAGATGCCTCCCTCTGCTCATATTTAAGGCCATGAATCCTCTGCTGGAGTTACGGGTCTAAGCCAGTGTGACGGGTTGAGCCACAGAAACCCCCTTGGGACTGCCACCTGATGTGCTGAGACTACCTCGAAGCCTGTTTTCCCTGGCAGCTTGGGACTTCAGTACCTTGCCTGGTTGTGCCAGACACACTAGCCTGCTACAAACACAGATCCAGGTATGAACCACATCCCCCAAAAGCTTCAGGCTTAACTGAAAGCAGCTTAAGAAGTTCTCCTGTCTCCAACACCCAGATATCCAGTTCCCAATGGGATCCAAACCCCAAATAAATCCGTTTTACTCTGTATAAAGCTTATACAGGGTAAACTCATAAATTGTTCGCCCTCTATAACATTGATAGAGATATGCACAGCTGTTTGCTCCCCCAGGAATTAATTACTTGCTCTGGGTTAATTAATAAGTAAAAAGTGATTTTATTAAATATAAAAAGTAGGATTTAAGTGGTTCCAAGTAATAGACAGAACAAAGTAAATTACCAAGCAAAATAAAACAAAAACACACAAGTCTAAGCCTAATACACTGTAAACACTCTATGTGATGGAGACCACTTCAAGCTAGGGGGTGCGGTGGTGTCACAGAGTCACCGGGGCAAAGCTCTGGAACTACTCCATACGAAGTCAGTCAGGACTCTGGAGGAGAATGCCTCCTCTTTCTGAGCATACTGTCTCCAGTGCAAGAAGCTTACACAGCGTCGACCTTTCTGGGTCCGACCTTGGAGGATTCAGCATCCCCTTACACACTGTGCGCTTCCCGCAGGGAGTCCACACGGGCAGGGCTCCTGGGGAAGTTAGAGGACCCTGCACCCCAACTCCACAGTCAGACATGACTCTCAGCTAGCTGGTAAAACAGAAGGTTTATTCGTCAACAGGAACACAGCTTAGAACAGAACTTGTTAGCACAGAAATCAGTGACTTTCAGGAAGTCCATCTTGTGGGGAGGGGAGCCCAGAGCCAGGGCTCTGGTCCTCCCCCTGCACCCCAAGCCAGCTGAGACTGACTCGCTTCCAGCCGCCTGGCCCCTGCCCTGCCTGTTGTTCCTCCTCCGGCCTTTGTCTAGCTTCTTGGGTCAAGAGTCACCTGGTCGCATCCCCCTCCTGGGTCTCAGGTAATGAAGGGGCGGCCATAGCATCTGTGCAGGCAGCTGGAGCAACCCCCGCAAAAGTCACACACCCTTATTCCCACCATCTAGACTTTGGTGCAATACACAGGAAAACTGAGGCACGCACAGCATTCATGCAAAACAGTAAAACTCATATAGGCTCACATATAGCATAACAAGGGAAAATCCCCATTATGTCACAGGTGGCATCCCCAGAAACCCTAGCTCCAGCATCCATGATCATAAGCTAATATGTACTCAAAAGGTATGCATGTGTAACCCACACACTTTCTGGGTGTGGTGTTCTGTTCCATCTAGTGGCACTGAGACCACTTAGAGAGAGATAAAATGAGTCTGCTCTACAGCCTTAGCTAACAGGCAGTTGGCTTTTAGTTAATATGGTAAAGGCTCATGCACTAAACTCCATAGTTTCCCCGGTTCAGTCCTACCTGCCGACGACTGGGGGTCTGTCAGTGTTACACATGCACTATACTTGCCCCATTTTCTCTGTGTTTGCTTTCCTTTGTGCAGCAGAGAATAAGTTAACAGATTACACTTCCAAGTTGTTTCTTTAACTGATTACATTATATGACGTGACATGAAAAGCACCTTGGAATTTGAGGGGATTACTGCCTAGCAAAACATAAGGAAAGAATTTCAGTCCTCTTTAAAGTAAAAGTGGTCATCAACAAAATATGGTATGACAATGAGATGACCAGACCGGTGTGACTAAGGCTTCAAGTGGAACCTACTGAAAAATATTTTTCTGTTGTGTCATCTAAACTTTTGGGAAATGCAAAAAGTTCAGAAAAGTTAACACCATATGTTTATAATGCTGCAAACAGCAGTATGTGTTAGCAATGCTAAAGAAAATGATGATGGCTTCTTTATGTTAGATCCTGATCCTTTTGAAACCAATGCCTTTACTCTCATTGGATCAATGGAAGCTGGTTTGTGCCCCAACTTTTGGGCTGAAATTTGTTGAAACTAAGGGCTGACTGATTGTACGGGTGCAAACATACAAGTAGCCCTTACTTAAGTATGTTTAGAAGCTCTAAATTTCTTTATGATGGCATACAAAATATCTTTACTTTTCCAGTCCTCCTCTGAAATTAGGCACAGATCTGTTACTGAAGGTCTTCATTAACCCTTCAAAAGTTTAATTTACCATATTTCCATCTCCTTTTCTAGAGGATGTTAGAATTTCTTCTGTTCCCTGGTGGTCATTGATTTTTTTGTATGCCCACAACGTATGTTGTCCTAGTAAGTAATGAGACTCAAGACTACATAAACATGTTCTTCTATTGTCCTAAATTCTTCATTGTCATTATTAAAAACTGAGGCAAAGTATTTGTTTAGGTGTGGGGCCATGCCTAGATTATCTTTAATCTTCACCTCATCCTTAGTTCTTAGCTATTCCATTTCTTCTTTCTTTGTTTTCTATTTATTTACTTTTACTATTCATTAATTCCCTTTGCAACGTCCAACTCTGCTTGGTTTTTGGTGGTTCTCACTTTATCCTTACACTTTCTGACCTCCAAGAGGTAGCTTTCCTTGCTGACTTTCTGATTTCTCTTAATCACATGTTTGAGATGCTTGGTCTGCAACCCTTCCCTCCAATTTTTTCCCCTTGCTTAGGATGCAGGCTTCAGACAGTTTCTGCAACTTTGACAAAGTAATTCCAAGCCTCCTCCACATACGGATCCTTGAGTTCTTCAGTTCAGTCCACTTCCCTAACTAATTCCCTTAATTTTTTAAAGTTTGCTATTTGGACATTAAGGGCACTAGTTGCTGATCTATTTTTGTTTATCCTTCCATTTAGTTTAAACTGAATTAGCTCATGATCATGCGAACCAAGGTTGTCCCCCACAACCGGTTCTTTTATGAGGTGCTCACTACTCACACTCACCTCTCCAGAGGCGGATGCACATGCATGTCCTTGGGAGGTAGAGCCTCCCTGCCTGCACAGGCTTTTGCACATGTATGCTGGTGACTGCACAAGGGCCAGAGGAGCCTGTGGCCTGTGAGCTATTCTTGGGGATCCCAGGGGTCGGAGCCTTTAAACCAGAGTAAAGCCAAACAGAGAATGGCCCACCATTTTTGCCTTCTGTTCAAAACATTTCTTGCAATCCATCCTTTGTGGTGCATTATTCTTTAAAGTTCAGGTATAGGGAATCCCAAATCCACCCTGTATTGGGATTATATACAGTGAGAACAATACATTGTTAAGTTTTGATAACCAAGTTACTTCAATATGCTTTAAAGACAGCGACTCTGAAGGTGAACGCTGAGTTGTAAGTTCCAATTAAATACCTCTGAGACACTCTGCCCAGTCAGAAACAGAAACACTGCCTTGACTTTGATGACTTCTACTTTAACCATTGGCCAAATTTTGCTCCTTTACATTCCATTGATTTCAGTGACATTGCAAGGTACAACCAGGGCCGGCTCCAGGGTTTTGGCCACCCCAAGCAGCCAAAAAAAAAAAAAATCCGCGATCTGCGGCGGCAATTCGGCGGGAGGTCCTTCGCTCCGAGCAGGAGTGAGGGACCGTCCGCCGAATTGCCGCCGAACAGCTGGACGTGCCGCCCCTCTCCGAAGTGGCCGCCCCAAGCATCTGCTTGGTAAGCTGGTGCCTGGAGCCGGCCCTGGGTACAACTGAGAGCAGACTTTGGCCTCATGTCCATTGGGAAGTTGTCAATTGTCACTAGGACAATGTTTATTACATTTCACCACCCATAGTGGTGCTTTATAAAACTTTACTTTTTAATTTTTAAATCACTGACCTAGTCTAGAAAGCATCTATCTCTAAATCCTAAAATGCTAAGAGTCTTTCTGTCTGAGCAGCAGCATTTGCACCACTTCTGAAGAACATATGTGTATTTAGATGCTTATTGAGTACTTGGAAAATATTTTGCTAGATGCCTTGCATACAGTGCCTGTTGATAGTAGAGTTGGGAGATTAGCTAGATATCCACCTGTATTTTATTCAAAAACTAGGTCTATGTGGGGATGAAAAACCCATGGCTGGCCCAGGTCAGTAAACTCAGGCTTACAGGGCTCCGGCCCCAAGGCTGAAAAAATTGCTGTGCAGAAGTTGAGGCTCGGGCTGGAGCCTGAGCTCTGGGATCCTGTGAGGGTGGAGGGTCCCAGAGCTTGGGCTCCAGCCTGAACCTGAGCTTCTACACAGCAAATTTTAGCCCCCTAGCCTGAGCCCTGCAAGCCTGAGCCAGCCGACCTGGGCCAGTCATGGCCGTGTGGTGGGGCTTTTACCCTGGCCACCCTATTTTGAAACTACCCCACCCAATCTGTGTGTGAGAAACCCGTTTTTAACATGTAATAACTTGGGGGAGATTCGCAAAGGCATCTCACTGTCATTTGTCCTTTGCAAATCTCCCTCTTGATCTTTTGCATTTTTCCCCTCAAAACAGCAAAAGCAGTTTGTCCACACCATTTTTTGAAAGGCCTTTTGGAGATGAGTGCAATAATAAAAGCAGTTTAAAGCACTAACTCCAGTTGTTAGCATTCTTATAACTCAAAAGTGACCAACCTGAGTGTTTACAATACAAATCACTCAGAGCAGTTTGCTCTCTGATTTAAGTCTTGCATACCAAAAGTCCACCCGGAGAGGAGGCAGAAGAGGAGAAGAAGAAGAAGGAAAAAAAAGGTTGAATAACTCAGACACAGCTGGTTTGCAGGAAGGGTGCATGTCAACTGGCAGTAGTAGGAAGAATTCTGCTAAGCAATTTTTGCTCTGTTGTCTTTATATTGTCTTCCAAATCAGAGTACTGCACTTCACAGACCAAACTTTCAACTGTGCGTACAACAGAACACAATGCACACACACTTGTTGCTCACACAGAACCCTGGGGCTAGGTTGTGCCTGTAGGCATATGTGACTCCAACAGTCCCTCAATGCCAACCAGCAATAGGTTCACTGTCATGTATAAGCAACTCTTATCAGGCCTGACCAACTCACAACACCTAACACATTATAGACAAATACTATGACAGCACATAGTGCCTTGTAAGGTATCAAATGAAACACAGTAACACACTGCTCATCAATATCATTGTGAAATGTATGTATTAACACTATATAAGGAATTATGGATACTTACTGATATTATGCTTTAATGCCTGTAACCAAAGGGAGAAATCAGTTTTCTCCCAGAGAGGACGGAAGGTAGTTTCTAATGTAAATTGAGCATTTTGGAGCCAAATACAATGTGAGCTGCATTTGCACAGAAGTCAACAGGAAAAGCCAGGATAATGGGGAGTATGTGAAATCAGTATGGAGTCTGAATCCCAGGGGTTCATCTTGATTCTGGAAACAAAGACAATAAAGTTTGGGAAATATAAGAAGATGCAAAAGTCCATTTTGTTATCCATTTACTGAGGAGACCTCTGGCAAGGCATAGGGGAGTCAGGCCTGGCTCCAGGCACCAGCTTAACAAGCAGGAGCTTGGGGCGGCCAAGGGAGAGGGGCAGCACCTGTGGCAATTCGGGGGTGGCAGATCCCTCACTCCCTCAAGGAGCGAAGGACCTGCCGCTGAACTGCCGCCGCCGATCGTGGCTTTTTTTTTTTTTGCTTGGGGCGGCAGAAATGCTGGAGCCAGCCCTGAGGGGAGTCATAAAAATCTGGATCCTTATTTGACTGAAAATTAGCAAGCTCTACACAAAAACTTTGAGGGTGAGAAAACTGCTTTAGCCAAAGTAATGTAGCTTGCTAAAGTTATGTTTAGTTTCTCTGAAGCAAGTTATACTTTCATTTTTGTAACTGATTCTGTTTTCACTAGCCTTATCCAGTATCACTTAAAACTCTGTCTTTGTTAAAAAATGTCTCTTTATTTTATCATAGGTAGATCTCAGTGCTGTAATAATAAACAAAGTGTGAATTCTTAATTGAATCAAACAACCTTGTGTGTACACTGTCTCTTTGGAGATAGTGGACTTGGTAGTTTCTGAGAGTATCCAGTTACAGGGATGGATGTTACAGGAATGCTCTTCCTGGTGGATCAGGAACTGGAGTGCACCCAGTGCTATCTGCAAGGGAAAGTAAGGGCTGGCAGTGACCTGAGAAGTTTGTCTGAGGTGAGAGGGAGTTGTCACCCAGTTTAGCAGGGGGGTTACACACTCACCTGAAGTTTTGGGCACCTTGAGAAAGTGCCAGTGCATAGCCCTGAGCAAGGGGCAGTGCATAAGGACTAAGGGCTGCATTTTATTATATGCTTGTATATCTATCAAAATGGAGCCCAAACTGGTCATGGCCTACAAATGCTACCTCAACATAAAGGTTTAATAATAATAAGCTTCACTGCCTCAGAGACGCCCAAGTGACTCACAATTCTCTCCCTGCTTCCCCCTTGCTCTAAGAACAGTAATCTAATGCTCTCTATGAGCTCAGTTGCACTGGCAGGCACACCTAAAGTCTGGGTAGGCCACTCAAGAGTGGAAAGGAGGGGACATGTAGTCCAAGTCGCAACTTAATCCTTCATTTGGGCACAGATTGGATAATTGAAAACTCGTAATTGGGCTTGCAATCCTCCTGATGTGCATTTGCACAAATTTGGCGGTTTGTGGGCACAACAGGTGCATGACTAAACAATTTGGCCTTCTCTGTACATCTGCAAAATGCCACTTGCTGCTCTGATTCCTGACTTAGCACTGTGGTCAGCATTACAGTCAGAGCTTCCAAAGGAATTCAGAAGTCTAGAGAAGCTAAGGCCAATCTCCCAACAGTTGTATTTATGAATTTGAAGAATCCTTGGGTTTCGTCAGCTGAGAAGGCTGCTAATGCACTCTGTACTGCTTCATCATGATTGCTATTTGCTTGAGTTCCTCATTCATTCTGTAAAATTGAGCTCTGTATTTTTAGAAAATACAATTTTTTAATAATGGAGATATCCCATCTCCTAGAACTGGAAGGGACCTTGAAAGGTCATCGAGTCCAGCCCCCTGCCTTCACTAGCAGGACCAAGTACTGATTTTGCCCCAGATTCCCAAGTGGCCTCCTTAAAGATTGAACTCACAACCCTGGGTTTAGCAGGCCAATGCTCAAACCACTGAGCTATCCCCTTATGCAACATTCTTGTGCCAAATTAGTTCTTCAGTTCTCTGAACCCCTCTGGTAAAGTATCAGGACTTCCTAGTACCTACCACAGTGTTTAGTAAATAAAATGCTTGAAGACTCAGTATAATGGGAAAACAAATACAATACAATTTCTGAATGTATGTACCTGTACGTAAAAATATCAATGCTTTCTATGACTCTCATATTAAAATAGTGGTCCATAGCAATTTCCCATTGTGTTAATTTGGCTGCAAACTTCACTAGTGCAAAACTCTTTGGTTTGCTTTCTTGCCTTTTCCTCTTATAGTTTTATAACTCAGTGGAGATACATTCTTAAAAAGAGATGCTTTCTAAATGATTGTAAGCAAAACTAGGTTACGTAATCATTAAGGAAAAGATGAAGGGCCGGATGGCTGAGGATATTGGTACTGGAATATGGGGCTAGATTTGCTGTTGTGGCTGAGATTGCAGCAGCAGAGAAAATCAGTTTTGGGTCGTTGGAAAGCTGGTTATGGCTTCCTGATTTTCTGTTTGTCTCCACTTTAATCCCCATCTTAGTGGATATTAAAACAGTCTAGGGGCTGCTTTAACTTACACCAGCTGGTAATAGTCCTCAAAGGGCCATTCACCAGCTAGGGATAGCTGGGACACAGTGTACACTCTCTCGCCTACACTGGGGCTGCAGGGGGAGGTGTAGGAGCTGACTACATCAGTTCTGTGCCTTTGAGTGGTGCAAAGGGAGAAGAGCGGGGCAGTGAATCCGGCCCATGCACCCTTTCAGCTCTGTGTAACTAAATCTGAATCCAGTACAGATCAGTTGTGGGCATTTGGCAGCAGATAAGTGATGTATGTGAAATGAGTTGTCACCTCAGTGCACTTCTGAGAGGACAGGTGTCCGTGGCATTGCAGCCACCACCACATTTGGCACTTTTGCTAGAGGTCGGGGTAGCAAGATAAGAAATTAAATGGACATGAAGACTGGATTACCCACTTTCTCACCCTTAGGAGTGATTCCTCTAAAAGCAGGTTGAGGCAGATAGTCGGGAGTCTTGATCCTGCTGCAGTTTTTTTGCTGTGTCTGTTCCACAAGTGTCGTTTCCAATGCTGATAACCTGGTACTTTCCATGATCACGACATTTACTTTATTTAAACACAAAAATCTGTGTCTGCTGAGAGATGCAGGGGATAGAAGAAGAAAAGGAGCTAGGGCCCGACCCAAAGTCCATTGAAGTGAATGGAAAGACTCCTGTTGACTTCAATGGATTTTGGATCAAGCCCCTAATTAACAGGTGTTGTAAAGTGTGTAGGATACATGGTGTAATATTACACCCCTAGAGGGTCATTAGCAGCAGGGATTGAATCTGGGACCTGTGGATATAAAACCATGAGTCTGGACAGATTCTAAACAACGGAATCGGTTTGAGTTAGGCTAGGCGTTCAAATACGGCAGTGCTGACAGCCGTATAAGTACCTAGCTAGTTCCAGGCTATGATATTCTGGTAGCCACTTGTATTGAAGTGGAAAATAGCATAAGTGGAGGGTCTTGGATCAAATCTGTGGAATTAGACTATGGAACTCAAGGTACAGTGGGGCCAATAATTTAGCAAGATTAAAAAAATACAGACAAAACAAGCAAGCAAACAAAACCTGGAAGCTTCACTAGGTATTGGAAATATCCAGAAATTATATATCCATAGCTAAAATATCCAAAGCAATGCCTGCATTGTCTAGAAAAATTTCTCTTGAAGAGACATACCTCAGGGGACATCAACTGTGCTGGATTATAGAATGTTTATGAATGAGAAATTCTTTCCTCCCATATCCAATTACCACACCGTTGTGATTTGTGCACCAGGGCACACCCGGTGGAATTGTGGGGGACAGCCTGTGAGGGATGAGGAAAGGGGGCAACAGTAAGAAAATTTAGTTGGTTGGAAGGAAGAGCTGACAATGTGGCATGTATAGCCCATGACTCTGAGCCAGTAATTCTAAAGAAAAGGGTAGAAAGTTTAAAGAAAAAAAGGTTTAGAAAAAAAGACCAAGTCAGAGTAAAAGGAGAAAAAAGAACAAGGAGGGAAAAAACAAGCAAACAAAACCTCCTCACAATCTCTTGTGAAAATGGCAAACCAAGAAAAGCACTATGAAGTGAGTGGACCAGACACACAGCTGGTGTAAATAGCTCCCTGGAAGTCAATTGCACTGTGTTGATTTACACCAGATGAGGATCTGGCCCATAGTGTCCTTTATAAAGCTATGATTCTCCCCAGATATTTGTACCTCCTCTCTTCAAAGAGGCACCTGTTGTTGGTGGAGGTGGCAATGGGGCTGGATTAATGCACATGCAGTCAGTCTGCTTGGCCCCATCCCCTTGGCCCCAAACTGAACCCCAGCTGCTGCTCACCACAGCAGGTGCTTCGTACAGGCCAGAACAGCTGTTTGAATGCACACTGTTATGACCAATAGGAGGGAGGAAGACCCTGAAAAGTGTACATCACATTAGCTGTCTTTTGGCTACCTCACTGCTCAGCCCAGCCTGAGGGAGGAGACAAGGGTATGCAGAGGAGTTCAGATTTGGGAACCCAGCACACAGAATATAACACAATATTCTAGCATCTCCTCGTGGAAATGAATGCTAGAAGAAAATATAAATAGAGGCAGTCATACTGTTCAGAGCATGCCAGCTAGGCACAGCCTAGAGTAAGGGGCAGTGCAGAGCTGCACAGCTCTGTGGAGAGTATTAGGAGGCTTCCTATGAAACCCTCCTTGAACACCCTGGCATGCAGGGGATGGGGCCTTCCATTACACTCCATTCTAGGGTGCAGTCAGTTTCCCTATTCCCTCTTCTACTCCCCCCTTCCCCTCCAGTCCATCCTAGATCCCCTCCGATTTGACTTCTACCCTCTTCATGCTACTGAAACAGCTCTCTCCTAAACCGCTCTGACCTCTTCATGCCCTATCTAGACTATATCCAAACCTTGTTGCTTCTGATGCTTCCATCACATCGTCAAGAGCCAAGCTATTCTATCGGTTTGCACCACAAAACTCTCACATACTTCAAGTTCTTAGAGCTAAATCCTGAGGTCCTTACATTTTTTTTTTGTTCTGTGTATACTCAGTTCTTACTCCAGCCAGTTTCCATGGAAGCCTCTGTAAGGACTGAGGAAATGCTGAGCAAAGACTTTTCCCAGTGTCCTGATGGCAGATGATTGTAAGAGGTGATTATGCAGGCCATAGTTCATTACAGCATGGCCCAGCCTGAATCAAGGAGAAAAACATTAATATTGGAGGCCTCTATTCATCAGGAAATAGGATTTCTGCAGGTGCCAAGTTGCAAATGCTCTGCGTGCCTTTCAGGCTTGGCACATAGCACTGCTAAATCCTGATTCAGGATGCAAGAATGTCTTGTGACCCCTGCCATGTAAACCACTGTCTGACTATGTTTGGACATTGGCCGTCAGGGCTGACAGCAGGCAAGCATGGATGAAATTAGCAGCTTCTCTTCCGGGCTAAATAAGCCACATTACACATCCTAAGTATCCTAACTCAGTTCATACCTTCTGTAACAAATACAGTAGTGGTTTTTTGTAATGAGATCTGACATGCAGTTGGTAAGAACCTGGACTTTCTTTTCTTGCCCCAGCCACAAGATCTAGGGTCTGGTGACAAAGGACTAGAGTCAGTAGCCATAATCTTCATGTAGGATTACATAGAAATGTATTAATCTGAGATAATATCATATACCAGCAAGGCCAGAATACCCCCCCATAAGGGGTAGACAGTGTTATCTCCATTTTGTTTGTTCCACCTGCTGTCCATAGTCTTATATTTGGATTATAAGATTTTTGAGGCAAGGACTGTCCCTTTGGTATGAGTCTGTGCAGTGCACAATGCAGGCTTGGCCTCCAAGCACAACAGCATTATTATTGGTATTGATGATGATATTATAAATAGGGAAACTGAGGTAGAGAAACTAAGGGAATTAATTGCTCAAGGCCTTTGTGGGAATCTGTGTCAGAGTCCAGATTGGAGCTCAGGAATTCTTGGCTCCCATACCTGTGCTCAGGCCTCTAGACCATACCACTCTTTCATACAGTTAGACACCTAGACGTGACACCACACACCTATCTGCATCTTTATGTATCTACAAATCTTCGAGAATCTGTCCTTAAGTATCTAAGACATGGTTGAAAATAGGACTTTAGTGCCTAAATTACATAAGCACTTTTATCCGTGGTCAAAAGGAGTGGGGGGGGAATGACAAATACACTTTATGGTGAGGAACAAAAGAGAGGAGCATTTTTGGAATATCAGCTCACATGTTATTACTTACTGGTCTGAAGGTAGGAAATGCAGGACTCTGTAGCAGCTGCACGTGTTTTCAGGGATCTGCACCAGAGAGACTTCTACTTTGTCTGAGATCCTTGTTAGGCTACGAGGAATTCCCGATCCAGTACCAAAAATATTAAAGGTGCCCTTTACTGTATTGCCTACAATTAGCTTGCTGCCACTTGGAAAAACAATCATTAAGTGGTGAGTAAAAGCCATGTCAGAAATGGAACTTGACAAAGTGGTAACACATAATTACACCGAGTGACATTCTTCACACCTGCTGTGGAGCATAACAGTAGCTGGCTGACTTAACCCGTGGCACTACAAGCAAAGCATTGTACTGGGACACAGCCCGGACACCGATTAAATTACACACTGATTAGGTCTTCAGCTTCTCTCTGTCAGTGCGGACAATGAAGAATCAGAGAAGGACATTAGAGCTTTAGCAGACCTTGCGCTCTCCAACTAAGGAGGATTAGTTTGTAAATGGTAAATTGTGTTGGGGCCAACAGTCACAAAGCTGCTGTGTGCTTTGCCCTTCTGCTGGCTCGAAGTGGGAGGTTTTGTGGAGAAAGAAACCCACCGGCACGATCTGCATGGAAAATAAAGGTCAGCCCCTTTCTTTCTCGTACAAGCGCAGGAATAAAGCTGTGTCAATGTGCTTTTCAGAATCACTCTCAGCACTATGTATCATCCTTTTATACCAGGGATGGCCAACCTGAGCCTGAGAAGGAGCCAGAATTTACCAATGTACACTGCCAAAGAGCCACAGTAATACATCATCAGCCCCACATCAGCTCCCCCGCCCTGCTCCCAGTGCCTCCTGCCCACCGGCAGCCCCCCCCAATCAGCGCCTCTCCCTCCCTCCCTGCACCTCCCAATCAGCTGTTTTGTGGCGTGCAGGAGGCTCTGGGGGGGAAGGGAGGAGGAGCAAGGGCACTGCAGGCTGAGGGGAGGGGGAGGGAAGGGGTCGAGTGGGGGCAGGGCCTGTGGCAGAGCCAGGGGTTGGGCAGTGAGCACCCCCCAGCACATTGGAAAGTTGGTGCCTGTAGCTCCAGCCCCAGAGTCGGTGCCTATACAAGGAGCCGCATATGGCTCCGGAGCCAGAGGTTGGCCATTCCTGTTTTATACAAAGGGTTTGAGGCCAGATTCATCCCTGTGGAGCTGTTGACAGGGGGACAAAAGGGTTGCAGTTTTTGCCTCCCATATACCGGGGCTGCTGGGGGCTGGTCCAGTCCCTGGCATAGGCTAGGTCAGCCCTCAGGGCTACTCTAAATGGTACCCCTCCCTCAACAGCTTCTGTGGGCCATTGTAAAGCTACAGAATTATGTGTCCAATCAATTCTTGTCACACCAATGCTCTACCTGTACCCAGCCTGGAATACTCCCTGCAAAGGGGACTTGTTTGGATACCCTATACTTGTGCTAGTCACTGGAGTTGGAGTGGAAGGCTTTATTCCTGCCTAATATCCCATTTGGGACCAGCCTAACTGTGAAAAGGGAGTGTAGGGTGACAATGAATCAGGTCTTCTGTATCTTTTTGTGACACTCAATCTAAGGGATACATCCCATTAAATATCCTCTGGGCCATTTTTTTTTTTTTTTTTTTTTTTTAGGGAGAGCAAATCCCAGGGGGAAGCACACTAGCATGATTTCTTCCCTTGCTACATGAATGCAACACAGCTTCTTTGCTTGTACTATATATCCATTGTCTTTACATTTCCATTCCCTGTGCATCAGAAGTACAACAGTTGTTAAACAAGAATCTAAACCAAGGGGTGGACTAAGCCAGTACTCAATACCACCCATTGATCAGGTGGTTCCAACAGGTTCTATAGAACTGAAGCTTTCTTTAAAGTAAGGCTGAGATTTTCAAAGCAGAATGGGGAATGTGGACACCCAATTCCCATTAGGCTGAATTGGCCTTGGGAATTCAAATACTATTGGCAGCTTTGAACAGACTCAGCCTAAAAAAGGCAAAGGCAACCATCTGAATGTGACCCAGTGTAATGTTGCCTTTCCAAATCTGCAAATACAAACAGAATCAATAGCCATGGGAGTTGTGACTACTCTCTATTCATCTTAATAGATGTTGACTCTGAAACTTAACGATGGCATCTACATTGACAGTATTCTTAGTTATCTCATTGGTGGCTATTTTAGCAGAAATATCTAGATACTGTAGGACTGTGGGTAGGGCTTGGTTATTGTACCACTTTTTTTTTTTAAATTCACCATGTTCTGACTCCTAATCTCAATTAAGAATAAATTACCTGGGTTCCTTACTCCTAAATGCCAGGTCAGTTTTGCTACAAAATACCGGTTATTAGAGTAACTAGCACATAGTATGTCATTTCTCCAAAAATACCATGAGTTTCCAAAATCTAGTTTAAGGCTTGCAGTTTCATAATGCTGTACAAGGTGTGACTTTTTACAAAAGTTCAGTTAAAAATGACTCAATTGCAAATAAATTTAGCAGCTGCTTGACATAAAGTAACTATGGCTTAGAGTGGGGTTAGTCCTAAACTGTGAAAAATTAGAACTACTTTGAACATCCAGTGCCATGTTTAATTCTGTGGATGCTTTCAAAAACATATTTTAAGAAAAACATTTAAAAAGAGTTATCCACAGGTACCAATATAGGATTGACAGGGGTTAACATCACTGACATCACATCAGAACTTCATATTGTTTTAATGGTTATTAATGCCCTGCTGTTGGAAGACAGACGGTGCCAGCTGTCAATTAGAATGCTACCTCTCCACTGGTGAGCCTAGGCCTACACTTGGAATGGGGGGGCTGTTAGATTCTCCACCCTGCCTGAGCTCCAACTCAGATGCAGTATGTGTGTGTGGGTGGGGAGTTGTACTGAGCCAGTTACAGTTCCCTGATCCCAGGCCACCTGGCCCCAGAATGAGCCAAGTAGCCATCTGCTCTAGAGCCATGTTCTGAAGACAAGGGCAGTTTCTCCTGAGCCTGATCTCCATACTAGGCCCACATAGTGCAAAGTTTGGAAGAAAACAGGACAGAAAATGCAAACAAACACATTCTCCCATTGACTTCAATGGGCTTTAGATTGGTCCCAGATCACTGTTAACAGCACCAGCCCTGAGCAGTACATGCTTTGCTTTCAATATTGAGCGTCTCTGGGCACCAATAGCGGAAAGCAGAAATGGCAGACAGCAAAGAGGAAAACTGTTGAGAGGAGAGGGGGAGGCAAAGCAACTTTGCAATGTCAGGATGATGATGAATATGGAGCAGTTAATTAGCTTTGACTACATGATATTCATTATTCATCCAGATGTGCTTGTCCAGCGGCCCCACATGGGGATGGCTATTACTTTGCATAATACCCTTTGAATTACATCCACCATTAAGGGAGTGAAACAGATACCCAAAGGTGCAACACATCAGTGTATTGTATCAAATTAAGAGAGGCACTTTTTGGCAGCCTGTGATAAACTCGGGTTTAAGGTGGCATTAGATTAGGCTTTAAATGTATTATTGTTTTGAACAGAATAACACAACTGAAAAGAGCTAAAAGCATTTCAGCTGGTAAAAAAATGAAACAAAACTCTACTTCCTTTCCTGCAGCCTGGAACCAAAACAGGATTGCACAGCCTGGATAAAATAGCATTGGCCCACAAGGGGAGCAATTGATTGGATCATGCCAGTACTGGAACATGCTGCGAGCAGTTTTGATTCATTGGGAGGAATGGCTTGGGGGATCTGGCCAAATAATTTAGGTTCTCATTTGTCAAGGGGTATTTTTAAACGATTTATGTTGGTTAGGATTGGAAAAAAGCTCTGGTCTCTTCACCAGAAGGACTTTCAACACCAATGATGTCTCTTATTGCGCTTGCTTTATGGAGAATAGTTTGCCTTGGCATAACAGGCATTCAAAGAAAGCATCATATATATTCATCTAGCATCCTACAAAACCTGGTTAGTGATGTGATCTTGTCAAAGGAACAGGTTTATTTTTATCCATTCCCTGCTAGCAAAAAGACCCAGGAATATATTATATTCGGACAACAAATTGAAGTTTCCTGATCACAGGCCCTTGTTCTAATGGGGGACTTCAATCACCCTGACATCTGCTGGGAGAGCAACACAGCAATGCACAGACAATCCAGGAAGTTTTTGGAGAGTGTTGGGGACAACTTCCTGGTACAAGTGCTGGAGGAACCAACTAGGAGCCGTGCTCCTCTTGACCTGCTGCTCGCAAACAGGGAAGAATTGGTAGGGGAAGTAGAAGTGGGTGGCAACCTAAGCAGGTTGAGTTCAGGATCCTGACAAAAGGAAGAAAGGAGAGAAAAACACTTCAGAAAAGCAGACTTTGACTCCCTTCGGGAACTGATGGGCAGGATCCCCTGGGAGGTTAATATGAGAGGGAAAGGAATCCAGGAGAGCTGGCTGTATTTTAAAGAAGCCTCATTGAGGGAGCAGGAACAAACCATCCCGATGTGCAGAAAGAATAGAATTTATGGCAGGCGACAAGCTTGGCTTAACAGTGAAATCTTCAGTGAGCTTAAACTCAAAAAGGAAGCTTACAAGAAGTGGAAATTTGGACAGATGACTAGGGAGGAGCATAAAAATATTACTAGAGCATGCAGGGATGTAATCAGGAAGGCCAAGGCACAATTGGAGTTGCAGCTAGCAAGGGATGTGAAGTGTAACAAGAAAGGTTTCTACGGGTATGTTAGCAACAAGTTGTTCAGGGAAAGTATGGGACCCTTACTGAATGGGGGAGGCAATATAGTGACAGATGATGTGGAAAAAGCTGAAGTACTCAATGGTTTTATTGCCTTGGTCTTCACAGACAAGGTCAGCTCCCAAGACTGCTGCACTGGGAAACACAGCATGGGGATGAGGTGAACAGCTTTCAGTGGTGAAAGAACAGGTTAAGGACTATTAGGAAAACTGGACATGCACAAGTCCATGGCTCCCGATCTAATGCATCCAGGGGTGGTGAGGGAGTTGGCTGATGTGATTGCAGAGCCATTGGCCATTATCTTTGAAAATTTGTGGCGATCAGGGGAGGTCCTGGAGGATTGGAAAAAAGGCAAATATAGTGCCGATATTTAAAAAAGGGAAGAAAGAAAACCTGGAGAACTACAGAAGCTGGCTAGATTGTTGGGCTCAACAGGTAGTGATCTATGGCTCAATGTCTAGTTGGCAGCCGGTATCAAGTGGAGTGCCCCAGGGGTTGGTCCTGGGGCCAGTTTTATTCAACATCTTTATTAATGATCTGGATGATGGGATGAATTGCACCCTCAGCAAGTTCGCAGATGACACTAACCTGGGGGGAGAGGTAGAGACGCTGGAGTGACCTAGACAAATTGGAGGATTGGGCCAAAAGAAATCACATGAGGTTCAACAAGGACAAGTGCAGAGTCCTGAACTTAGGAAGGAAGAATCCCATGCACTGCTACAGGCTGGGGACTGACTGGCTAAGCAGCAGTTCTGAAGAAAAAGACCTGGGGATTACAGTGGGCGAGAAGCTGGATATGAGTCAGCAGTGTGCCCTTGTTGCCAAGAAGGCCAATGGCATATTGGGCTGAATTAGTAGGAACATTGCCAGCAGATTGAGGGAAGTGATTATTCCCCTCTATTTGGCACTGGTGTGGCCACACGTGGAATACTGTGTCCAGTTTTGGTCCCCCCACTACAGAAGGGATATGGACAAATTGGAGAGAGACTAGCGGAGGGCAACAAAAATGATTAGGGGGCTGAGGCACATGACTTACGAGGAGAGACTGAGGGAACTGGGGTTATTTAGTCTGCAGAAGAGAAGAGTGAGAGGGGATTTGATATCAGCCTTCAACTACCTGAAGGGGGGTTCCAAAGAGGATGGAGCTAGACTGTTCTCAGTGGTGGCAGATGACAGAACAAGGAGCAGTGGTCTCAAGTTGCAGTGGGGGAGGTCTAGGTTGGATATTAGGAAACACTATTTCACTAGGAGGGTGGTGAAGCAGTGGAATGGGTTACCTAGGGAGGTGGTGGAATCTCCATCCTTGGAGGTTTTTAAGGCCCATCTTGACAAAGCCCTGGCTGGGATGATTTAGTTGGGGTTGCTCCTGCTTTGAGCAGGGGATTGGACTAGATGACCTCCTGAGGTCTCTTCCAACCCTCATATTCTATGATTCTACATTGGTGATGGGCCAGGGCAATTGTGGGCCTGGTTTTTACATAGTTTTTTTAATCAATGTAACTCAGTGGAGTTCTTCCTGATTTACACTTCAAAAGAGAATTGGATATTTTATATGGAAACCAAGAATATCCAAAGTTATCATCATTACTTATAACAAATTTTGGAAGGGGTGTTAAATCTCATGCTATAGTCAGTCTTTAAGTATTAGAGACCAGGAAACAGATCATTCCACATCTGCCTACTGCAGAGTTTTCATACAATCTTCTGAAGAATCTGGTGCTGGCCATAGTAAGATACAGGATATTGGAATAGATATCTGAGTCTGATTCCAATCTTTAAATGGCTATGTTCCCATGTATACTGGGGTAAATGAGAGTAGAATCGGGGCTTATGTAGGCCAAGGCTTTGGTTTCTATTTGGAGCTAAATCAGGGCCATTGTTCAGGTTTAGATTTAAGAGTGCTGAAATTTATTAAGCTATTCTTAAAAGGTTTTGGCTGTTGGAAACTTGTACAGAAAAAGAAGCCCCTTGTGATTTTTGATCTAACTTGCAACCCATGTCACGCAGATGGATTCTGATGGAGGGATTCAAATCACACTCCTCCAAAATTCAAGCAATTTAAAATCTAGGTTACAGTTTTCACCCAACTGTGTATATTTAATACCATTTACAATTTGATAGCATAAAAATGAGAATAAATTAGTTATTTTCCACACATAAAACATATATACAATAGGAACTAGAATTATTTATTGAGTTGGAGGTACCATGAAATGCTTGATGGTATCTTGTAATCATTCTACAATCATAATTTTTCATATTCGTAATTTTTAGTAACTTCAGACTGACTTGCCATGTGGACTATTTTTTAAAATTATTTTGTGGTGGTGAGGTAATTTGTATCACTACTGAGGAATACATTTTAAAAGGGAAGACACAGGAGGTCTGGCCACATGAAGCCCACTAACTTTGGGACACTTTTAAAAAAAATGTGCACACACAATTGTAATAATAAATAACCGTTATGACATCTAACATCACGACTGTACAGTCCGGGCAGGTGAGTAGATGCCTAAATGCCATCATTTGCACCTACACTTAACTGGGCCATAAAATTAGAGAGAGAGGAGAGTCCCCATAAAATGGGGGAGAGTCCCCATTGCTGCTTTAAGCCACTTGCCTGAAATTCTTTGTAATACTTTAAAATTAAAACCTTAAACTGAATTGTTTTCAGTCAGATTTTGTTAAGTTCTGCCATGAAACACTGATTATGGAACCAGTACTACAAGTGGAGATAGCTAACTATCCTTTTATATTTAATAACAGAAGTCTTTTTTTCAGCTGCTAAGCTTAAGTATCTTAAATATAATATACTTGGAACAGCAGAAATGTTAATTTAACCCTTTAGTTCCCATAATGGTGACTAAAATATTTATAAGGTTTGAATATGGAGGATTTTTCAGGAATCATTTTAAAACTAACTAATCAAATTAACCTTCTTTACCCCCAATCTAGAAAAAAGTATTTATTTCACAACGTTAACATTTGTTTTATTGACAAAACATGTATTTGTAACTGAGTTATGACCCAAATGTATGCAATATAATTTTTTAATCCACATACATTAGTTCAGTTTCATGTGGTTTGCTACAAGACAGGAACGTGTTCTTTATTTTGGTGAATCATTATTTGTGGATCTAGGTATTGGTACTAGGTACACTTCAAAAGGTTTATTATACTTTAATGAGATGTTGCTGCAGATTACCTGGAAATGAATTTTAAAGCTACTGGGTCAGATTCCCCGCTGGTATAAAGCAGGGAGACTCCACTGAAGTTAATGAGGCTATGCCGATTTGTGTCAGCTAAGGATCTGGTCCATTATCTAAATTACTAAAAAAAATTGTATAAAAGTTGTTTCGTTCTACTTTAGAAGAAATAATTTAGGATGTTCTAATTCAGAAGAAATAAATAACTACATACTTACTTTCTGGGTACATGGCATATACAACAAGCTGTTACAAAAAACATGACCTTATTATTTGTACCACGTCAAATAAAATGGTATGAAAAAAAATCTTTTGAGCTATCATCTGATTTAGTTTTAAAATAAAATGAGCTAATTTTTTTCCCCACCTTTTGATATAAATGACAATATAATGAGAAATGATTTTCCGCCCATGTATATTGTATATCATGTTTTATAGGCAGGTGACACAAGTATTATTGGCATTTAAAGTTTGATAACTGATCATGAAAAAACTATACAACTTCACTTCCAAAACTTATTTATATTCTCAGGGCCAAACTCTCAGCCATAGGCTCAAAGAATGCACCTGCAAATGTATACACATCCTATTGTGTCCTATTCCTGCAACTGCACCTCCAGACCCACATATTTACATCTGCAAATAGACATCTGTGCTGTGCCAACATCTGTCTTCTTTGCACATGCATGTGTCTGGGTTTGTATATGAATGAGTGTGCAACTGGGAATTTGGCCCTTAGTGTGTTTATTCACGCATGAATATACTTGTGCTTATTTCTAACTAACTGTGTAATAGTCACAAAATTTATGAGTACCATCACACCTCCTCATATGTGCATAACTATGCCAGCCTCTAGTTGCTGCCATACACAATGTATAAGACGTAATACTACTACACACCACACAACAAAAACACTAACCCAGGAACCAAGCCGTACAACAAACCCCGTTGCCAACTCTGTCTGCATATCTATTCAAGGGACACCATCATAGGATATGGCCTGCTAAAAATGGGTCAAACTTAGCCACAAGCTCCAAGAATCCCAAGAAATTTCCATTCTGCAATGATCCAAATGTGTCATTTGATCCCCGGAAAGGCAGACCACATTCAGCTAATGTTTGAATAACAGCTATAACATGCTGCAAGACATATTGCCAGTATTCATGCTCCCCTTTAATTTGTTCTTCCAATTTTTGTGTCAATCCAAAGCCCTGTCTTTGATTTAAATATGTCAACACTGAATCTCTGTGAGTAGTGCTATTTTCATGTTCAATTAAAACAGTATTCCGCTAGTCACTAAATCCATCTGTAGCAAACCAGGATGTTGAAGGTTTATATGCAAAATGTTTGCAAACAAAACAGTACACAGACCCTATTGGTGGTGGATACAGTAGCCATTCTCGAGTGTATTTCTCACCATTCGCTTTCATGCCGAAAAATATTTTTTGTGGACAATATCTTGTTTGTTTGCCATTGGTAAAAGTCTGACTTGATTTCTCAAATGGCCCAGTGTGGTGTTGACAGTCATTTGGTCCAGTAAGCTACATCATCGGTACTGAAATCAACCCACATACCAGGATCTTTTCTCCTATTATTTACAGCATGAGCAGGTTTGGTCTCTGACACATCCACACCTTCTAGAACAATGTCTGTTTTACCACCAGGAGTAGGATGATCAGTTACAGTCTCTGCTTTCCTCGCATTATTTCGATCTACATTAGTACTAAACCCCCTGGTTTAGGTGGGGATAAGTAATAAAAAGTAATAAGGGGGAAAAGTATGTAGTGGAGTGTAAAGAAGTCTAGCAAAGTTCTGATTTTTCCCATGAAGACTACTTCGATTCTTTTTTTGAAATATCAAAAATCAAATTTTTTCAAAAAAAAAAAAAAAATCGCATTTTGTTTGGTGCCCCCTGCTTTGCTGGTCCTAAGCACGTGCTTAGTCTGCCTATTGGGTAATCCAGCCCTGTTTGGAGGTAAGTGGTATGGGGTGTCACTCAGCAACAATGCCTCCTTTTAATTAAAGAGCAGTGTAGGCATGTCAGAACAATCCTCCTCGTGTGGAAAAATGATGGTTAGAGTAGATAGCTTTGGAGAAGGGGACATAGGGGGACCCCACAGCTCTTCCAGGTATTTAGAAAGATGAATCCTCCTTGTCCCACGTAAAAAAAAAAAAGTAGCAGTTCATTTTAAGATAGAAAAATGGCAGTTAAGCCTTTAATTCTGAATTTAAGGAATTAAGGAAATATTCTCAGATTCATTTTTCTTTCTTGTAATGGCTATTAACTAACCCCCAAGACTTGATTTATTCCCTGAAATTGCATGTGGTGAAAGAAGAGATAAGAAAAAAAATCCAAGATCCAATTTATAATATCTGGACTGTTCTTTTGTAATAGGTCCCTCTACATCTTAGCATACAGAAACTTTGATTTTTCTCCCATGAGTCTTGTCTGATAGATTCATTAAGCATTGGGTCTGTCTCAGGTTGCAGGCATGCTGGTATTTCTTTCCAAAACTAGAAAGCCACATGAGCATTAGTTAATAATCCTTTACTATGGTAAATATAAGCAGTTTGTCTAGAAATTTCAGTTAAATGACCAAAATAATCTGGTTAGGATTTATTTAGCAGCATATGCAATACAAGTGCACATAAGAGATATGCTAGATCTTTTTTATATGTCTAGGGCTAGATCCTGAGGTCCTTAGTTACTGAATTTCAGTTCTTCAGCTGATGATGGTGGAGTTTTCCTCAGTAAAGACTAAATAAAAATTGAGTAAGGAGTCATAATTTGGCCTATTAGGAATATTCAAAGCAAGACAACAATCCAGTGATGTCATACAATAAAAATGGCATATTTCCAATACTCTATCCTCATTATCTATATGCCAAGCAGAACAGTTCTTTCAAGCAGTGAGGGTGGGATTTTCAAAAAGCACCTTAGCTATGCTTGTCAAAAAAAACCCCCAGTCAAATAAAAATTATCATGGAAAACTTTTTATTAATTTTTAAATTGAAAACCAAAAAAATATTCGTTTCCCAAGGAAATTTTTTGAGAAAAAATATGTTTTGTTTCTTTCAAAAATTTTAATGGAAGACTCTAAGTATTTTCCTTCCAGCTCTATGGGAGACTTGTGTTCCCTACTCACTTTGGTGATTTTGATAATGTCACCCAAAATGTCCATGATTCCGTATCAAATTATTGGGAGAAACTAAGAGTGGAGAAAGGTATAACAAGTACCACTGGTTGGAAGCTAAAGCCAGACAAATTGAAATTAGAAATAAGGTTCAATTTTTTTAACAGTGAGGGTGATTAACCATTTGGGTCAAACTACCAAGGGAAGCAGTAAATCCTCCATCACTTGATGCTTTCAAATCAAGAATTTCAGGAAGATATACTTCAGTCTCAATACAAGGTTGTGCTGTAGGCTCAATGTTTTAGAATATGCTTTAGGTACAATACAGGGATAACTGGATGAAGTTCTATGGCTAATGTTCTACAGGAGGTCAGACTAGATGATCATAATGGTCTCTTATGGCCTTAAATCTATTAATCTAATGATCTTGGAGGAACAGTTTCCTAATATATTGTGCACACAGCAAACTGTATTGCTTTGTTTCAACACAGATCATGGCTAGCTTCTTTCCCCTGTTCTCAATCATGTGCACACAACCTGTTCAACTTGTAAGTGTGCTCCGTATCAGGAGAGGATCCTCTTGAAATGCTAACATACCCTCACTTACGTTTCCTTCCAATGACCGCAGTATTAGGACCAGTAACTAGGTGCCAATGAATCTTTAAGCATTTGATGTCTGTTGGTCAAATTCTACTATATTGTAGGCATACTTGCTCTGTTGGCCTTAGGGATTCATGCATGCACACGCATCTGAGGACAGAATTTGATTATAATTGATTATAAAATCATACATATCGTAGGAAATTTATCAAAAGGGTTGGGTGAGGGAGAGAATCCCTTTTACAGTATTTCAAGCAAATGTCTTTGGAAAAACTGAATTGGACTTGAGAATTTCTGGCTACCTGTTTGGTTATGCCAAGACTGCCAGATTTGCGGGCCAGTACGAGTGTCTTCTGTTGCTGTTTTGAATCTGCATGCACTGGGTTATCAAATGGCAGTAAAAGATTCATAAAACAGACAGTACGTGGTCTTGGCTTGTAAAGGTCAAGGAGGAGACAGCTCATATTCTTCAGAGACCTCTTTTTGATTTTAAGTCCTGGCAGCAGAAACTAAACGTTCTTTAACCACCCTCCAGCCAACAGTACCACTCCAGCCTGATCTATTGAACTTAAAACACATTTGATATGTATGATGGGGCTTACTACAAGGTCCTGCCACTCCACCTGAATAACTATAATGTGCTCATAAATCAGAGGAGAACATTCCTCTGTGACACTCTTCTGAATGGCCTACTGAGCTTACGCCTGTGTTAGCCATCAACGCCTCTTACATAAACACACATAGTACTCTAAAGTAGGGTCTTAGAAAAGCACAAACAATACATTGGCACAGAGAGGCCACACAAATTCAAGAGCTGCCAAGTGGAAACAAAAAAGCTCTTGCAGATAAAATATATTCCTAACAGATATATGCAGAGAGTAAATAATTCATCCTGGATTTCTATTCCGCACAACATGCAAAGGCCAAATGCAGAAACAACTCCCTCTCTTCTCCCTCCCTCTGCCCCCACCCACCCAAAAAAAGAAAAGAAAAAGAAAAATGAAAATAAGGGACTTCAGCAAAATAATGGTGCAGGAAACTTCAAATAACGTGACATTCATTTTAAGCGTAACTAACATTTTGTATAAACCTCAGTTTGTACAGTTCAGCATTTCTAATTTAAGTAATTTAAAACCAAAGAACACCTCATTTGCATGCAGCAGAGGTCATTGTTCATTTAAATTAAAAAATGGCTAGTTGAGACCCCCAATGGAATTGATCCAAATGGAAGATCAGGGATCTAATCGAGCAAAGCACTTAAGCATGTGCTTAAAGTTAAGCACATGCATAGACCCTCAGAAGTCAACAGGGCTATTCAGATATTTAAAGTTAAATGTATGCTTTGGTGGATCAGGGGCCAGATGAATTAATCCTTTATTCTTGACTAGAAAAGCTTGTTACATTTATTGATCTATTTAAATCTGAGAGAAGGATGTGCATCTGATTATGTGATAATGATGGACGAGATGCACACAGCTTTTACTCTAAACTGTGTAAGGTTGCCATGATTTGGCCTTAAAATGATAAACATCAAACTTATTTATGAAATAATCTCACTTATATAGTCACCTCTCAAAGGAGTTATAGTCCCTGCCTTTCCAGGTACCTGCTCTTTATTTTAAACATAGGCTTTTGTGTGTGCTAGAGAAATGTAATAGAAAGCTCAGTGCAGCAAGAGAGATGTTAAAGAGCATCCCCATCACACACATACTCGGCTGCCCCACTTTTACTCTTATAAAATCAGTGCGCTCACACTGGCCTGTGCTTTGATCTTAGTCAGTAAGGAAAATGCTCCAAACAATAGCAGATGGAACACACACAGTCAAAAGTGACAACAGGCCATGAACAACAGAAGTGCCTGCTGTATCTTTCATGTGTGTTACAAATCACTGGAGACTGACAAAGTTAACAGGTGCCCTTAGAGATACGTCCCACCAGCCAAATATCGACATGTTGTAGAGGTGGCCAATGTTTGGAGGAGCAGGTAGGAAAAGAAACAAGGAACAACCTTTGTATGGTGGGTGGTCTGCTTGTTATCTTGTTACAAATGGCAATGTCTTAATACACAACTGGGTGCCATAACATAAGCATTTGAACACATGAAAGTTGGGCCCACAGTTGAGACTAGACAGTAATAGGACTCGGCATTGCTGTGCACCTGCATTGCAAACCTTCTGACTCTCCACTCCCATTGAAGTCAATGTGCTCAGCACCTTGCAGGATCCAACCCCAGATGACCAGTGATATTGTTTTGAATATAATTTTTGTACATGCAATGGATTGCAATGCCATTTTGCTCTAAGTGCCTTCCCTAGTAGACATAACTGACCAAGTCCTGCACTCCTTATTCAGATTTACTCAGTCCTTAGAGGTACATTCCTATCAGTGTCAAACATTTTATAATAATTCAAAGTGACAGTATAGTTCAGAGGATGATAAACTAAGCAGGGTGCAGAAGGAAATCTGGCTGTAGTATTTATTTACTTTTCAAAACTTATTTTGATTTTTTAAAACATGTGAAGAGTGCTCAACCTATGCTCAGGATGCCCCATCCAATGTTTAGATCAACATTTATAATGACCTCTGGACTGTCTATCACCTGATACAAGCATAATTCATTCCACTCCATTCTACCACATGTCATATACCCCCCACATCTCTCACCCCCTATGCTCACAAGAAAAGGAGATAATGGCACTGAGCTGAGCTCTCATAGATGGGTCTGATGTCTCTGAACTGAACTCTTATGGCCGACTACAAAATAGAGGTTTTTTATTCTTTGATGAAAATATTGGCAACTTGGATTTAGGTCTTGTAATGGATATTGCTTTCTGCTTTTGTTGTGGTGTTTTGTTGTTGTTGTTTGTTCAATTTACCTCACCAAAGAATGGGAATAGCACTCTTCCTGAATAAAATCTAAATAAGGACTTCAGGATTTGAGCCAAAGAAACCGATTTGGATAGCTTTGTTTTTAATTTCAGTAGTGTTACCTTTAGAAGGCAGCAGACATTTTAAACAAAAAGCAATGCAGCGGGCCTAGCACTGGGTTGCTGATTTGATGTCATGGTCTCTACTGCGGTGGATAAACCTTTGGTCTGAGTAAATATTACTAAAAGATTTTTACACCCACAAAAGCAAAGGCTGAAACAGCAACTTGAGACATGTGCTGCCCTTGGTAGTGGCTCATCACTGTGGTGCAGCTGTCACTTTACCAGTGACAGCATCTGCTGCAATAGAAAAGTGACATTTAGGCTTAGAAGCCTTTGAAAACTGACAATCCTGTTTTTTTTTTTTAAATCAACCTCTATTTACACAGTGTTTCCCAAATAGTAATTTACTTAGGGTTCAATCCTGCAAGTGCTGAGCACTGTGGCTGGGCTGGCAAAACATGTGCTTAACCTTTTTTGTTAGTGGAACTGCTTATGTGCTTAAAGTTAAACACTTGCTTAAGTGCTTTGCAGGATTGGAACCAGTATGCTCAATACCTCATAGATTTTCCTAGTTTCTCAGTTCATAGGCAGTCTTCAAAATGGTTTAATTGCGGCCCCTGGATCTGCATAATCATTGAGCTCTGACAGATACACATGCATTAAAAATCTCTTAGAAATAAACTGTCTGGAAGCAATTTTAAAATAAGTAACTTCATGGGCATTTACATGATTGCACGTTACATGGTTTACTTGTTATAGTCTACAGACTACAATGATCCTTGACTAGTTCTTTGGCAGAGGGGGAAAAAATCAACAGATAGTTGAAGCAAAATATCCATTACAAAACAAAAACAATTTGCCCTTCTTTTCTTTTCAGAATAAAAAGCCTCCCTACTTTAGACACTATCCTCAAAATGAAAAGTTCAATACTACCTCACTCCAACTGGACTGTGCTTCCCAGCCCGGCACACTGTTATAGGAAGCATGCTGCTATTACCTTTAGTTACTGCTAAATGTTTATTTTAAACCAGAAATAGAACTGGAATAATTTATGTTAACAGGATCTGAAGGAATTCTACTTATTTATCGTGGACTTCTTTTACTTAATAAACAAATCAGTAAATCTCAGTTTTACCCATAATGCCACTATCCAGACTAATTGACACCTGCTGGGGTTGTGACAGTAGCATGCACCCGTCTCAGTCAGCAGGGCACATTTTATTTTTCGCTGGAGATGATGGCCATGATAATCACCAAGAATGACCCTCCCTCTCATGCTTGTATGATAGACCTAGAAACCTACTACAGTGTCATGAGTTTAAATACACAGCTGGTCCTCAAATTATAACACTTAAGTTCAGGGGTCAGTGCAGTAAAAGCAGATGCAATTATGCTTTTACCGATCATGACTGCATCAAAATGGTGATTTCTATGGCAAAAGAACTTTGTTCATTATATATCAGGTCTGGCAATAATCTATTTCTCTGCTCTATAATACACATGGGCTTTTTATCCTTTAAAGCCAACCTTGGATTAACAGTAGCATCCTGAAAATCAGAAAGGATTTTCCCCTCCTTTAATTCAAACTTTGAGTAATTTTAAGCAGAATTTTTGTCCCATCCAGTTGTCCGCCACTTTCTTAGTACTATAAATAGCTCCAGAGAAAACAGAACTATTTAGAGTTCATAAAGAGTGGAGTAAAATCAACTTGGGACAAAGGAGATGCCATAATTCCGAGGTTTGTCTCTAAGAGTCCAATAGTATGGCTAAGGGTGTGTGTCCAGATTGCTACACCCACACAGAGCCATTGACTTCATTTGCATTCTGCAGGGTGCGGCAGTCACATGCTATCCATTGCAGGACTGGAACTTGAATCTCAGCTATGTACAGATGGTTCTACTACAATCTGTCTCCTTACAATAAGTCAACTATTTTAAACATAATAATGTAGCCAATGAAAATGTTGGCCATATTTTATCTCTCTGTCTTTACATTTGGCTACTGCTTTCTCCCTCTGCTTTCATTCATTACCCATGTGAAATTATTTTTTATTGTAGATGTATCTTTTCATTTTTCCAATCTGAATTCCACTCCATTATTTTCTGCCAGTGTTTCCAGTCTCATTAAGTCTCTTTGTATTATTTCTTTGTCTTTGCTGGTGTTTGCAACTCTTTCTAGATTAATGGAATTTGCAGATAAACCTAACGTTTATTATCTTTCTCAAATTACTCATGAAGAAACTCATGATACTTTTATGCAAGTCAGGTAGCACTTTACTTGACAAGCCATCTTATTGATTTCACTAATTGTGATGCAAGATAAAATTCAGCATAAGTAAGGGCATTAGAATGTGCCCTAAAGATGTTAAACAAGACCAGATCTATCACCAATCTACACAAGTTGTATCCAACTAGACACCACTAGACACCACTCTCAACACATTGCTGTTGTTTATTATCTTTTTTTAAAGCTTTTAAAGCAACTTTTTATTCCTATGAGAGTGTGAGACCCATCTCAAATGTGACCCTTGTATGCTATAGGCCATTCCTACTCAACAAAGCATTTAAGCACGTGCCTAACTTTAGAAATGTGCTTAAGTGCTCAACTGAATAGAGACATTTAAAAGCTTTTCTGAATTGTGGCCTAATTTTGTAATTTTATTTTTAAAAGAGACTTTAAAAAAAAACCCTCTAATTTGTTTTTTGAACTATTATTAGGGTAGTTACATTAAATAAATCCAACAACTTCTGTGACACTGGAAAAAAACAATATGAATACGTCTTTACAAATCTATTGTCCTTTTAACCTCTAAATGTTTAATCAGATATAAAGGTTTAAAGGTGCTACACAATTGCAAGACAATCTATGTGACAATATTTACACAGTATGCACAACAGAATAGTGCAGATACGATGCAAGATACGGGTATGGAAAGTCATGCTAGTGCAGCCCAGTGGCACAGCAGCAGCAAAATGCAATACCATGGATCAACTCTAAGTCTGGGTGTCCAGTATGGATGAGAGAGAGATGACACACTCTAAGAAGGAGAATGAGATGAAGCATATTAACTGGTGGAAAACCAACCTGAAATTAACAGATGTCTGAATGTTGATGGCAGGGTCAGAGAGACTAGGGGAGAAGGCAAGAGGAGTTTCAAATAATCAGATCAGAAGCAGGAAGCTATGTTGACAGATTGTGAAAACTCAAGAATACCTAAGAGGGAAAAGAAATTAGAAGTGAATTGGGTGGGAGGGGTCACTGACATCGATAATAAAGTTTCCAGTTATAAGGAGAATAGGGACCTGAATCAAAGCACATGAGATTCAATGGAAAGACTCCCAGTTGCTTCAGTGGGCTGTGGATCAGGGCTTGGAAAAGCAAATCCAAATATAAGGAAATAAAATCAAGTAATTTGCATTACATGGACTATAGATTCCCCACCATTCTGACAGCACACTGGGATAGAAAGACAGAAGTGTAGGAAGGATTCATTATTGTCTGCAAGGGGAAAATTTTTAAATTAAGTTTCATGATGCCACCTGCCCTTTCAAACTATAGCAGCAAATTAGCGAGGAATTGTGAAAGATTCTTAAGCCATGGTTGGAGGATAGATAGCAGCATATGTGATGGAAGTGAACCCTCCTCAGTTCGGGATCAGGGGAAGAAACCAAAGATCCCAGGATTCATGTCCCATGCTGCTAAATGTTTGGTGTTTTGTTGAGATGATGACTTTAGTCTGTAGTCTTAAAGAAGGCATCTAGGGGACTCTGGTTCCCCTCATGTATATCTACCACATGGTGGCCACAGATGAAGAAATGCTAGAACCATGACAAGCCTCTCATTATGTGCCATAGCACAGTGGGAAAATATAAAACATTCCAGTTTGGTCTTAAAGAGAATATTGTCTAGTAAAATGAGCTTGAAAGACAGCAACAGGGCTATGTCCTATGTCTGTCATTTTCAAACATGTTTTTCCCCCAATAGCCAATATTTTAATATACATCTCAGTCATAAATTTCAGAATGGAAGATACCTCCAGCAAGTGATGATACTTACATGAAATTATATTTGGACTAATAGCTAAAACATGTTAGAAAAATACAAGAAATCAAATATGATTAGGGATATACAATAGATTCTCCAAGTTTCTGGTTTTGTGATTTTTTTTATTGAGCCACTTTTTTATTGTGAACTGCCAGTTAATTTTTTGTTGTTGTTAAATTCTTTGTTTAACCATAACTGTGACCAAAGAGAGGAATGCATTTGACAAGTGCAATAAAGCAACTGCTCAATGTTTATGGCAAGTGCTATACTTTTACACTATTAATTCAAATTGTCTGGAATCTTATAAAACTGTGAACAGTATAGGATTACCTACCTTGCTAGAACACACTTGAAATGGATCATACTACAAAGTAGCACACGTTTCCCTATCAAATTTTAGGGGAAATATTCTTGAGGATATTCTTGGAGCACAAATACTTTACTTAAATTAATTCTGCATTGATCCTAAAACTATTCAGACAAAACAATGTACCAAAATGATGATTTTAAGTGGAATGTACAATATTTCAGAGGTGGACTGAAGTGTGAAGTGCATAATAACCTATTGTTCTGGAGTTCTTTTAAACTAATGAATTTATCCCACTGGATGTAGCAGCCTTTGCTATAGCATTAACCTTATTCTTAACACTTCTATAAGTGAACATAACCAAAGACACTTGAACCTATTAGAAGATGTTGCAATGAGTAGGAAGTACTCCAGAACCAAAAAGGACAAATATTTTCTCAAGCTTATGAAAGATTGTATAGGAAATTTTACTACTCAAGGCTAATTGGTGAAATTTGCTTTGAGCTGGTCGTTCTACAGATATTTGCTGAAAACTAACATTTTCATTTCAATATTCAAAGGGCTGCATCTGCAGATAAATTATTTATGTTGGTATTGCAAATGAAAGCCCAGATTCAGCAAAGTACTTTAAACACATGCTTAAGTTTTATAAACTTCAGTGGGATTTAAACATGCACTTAAGTGATTTGCTGAGTAGGAGTGGACTGAAGCACATGCTTAACTGCTCCACTGAATCTGGGCCTAAAATTCCAATATTAATGTTAAGTACTAAAAATCAGTCCTAGATTTTAAATTATAGTTCAGTCAGTATTCTTTAACTGAAGTTCTGACATAAATAGTGGTTGTGTGATGGGGCATCTTTGTGTTCCATTTGTTTTTTTCTGCTCAGTGACTGCCATAGTAAATTTGGGGGCAAATTTTGCTCATCGTCTTCTTGCAAGTAATTCAACTGAAAAACACCAGGAATAGTCACATGATAAGAATAGATTCTTAGGTGATGAACTGGGACTGTGGAGATCTGGATTCCATAGGCTGCTTCCTATTTGACTCCTGGCAAGTTGCTTAATTATACTGTCCTTCACCTCCCCATCTATAAATGAGGATACGAGAACCTCCTTTGTCTGCCAACCTTATTTAGATAATTGTCTTTGTGGAGCAGGGACTGTCTTTCACTGTATATATGTATAGTTTCTAGCACAGGAGTAGGCAACCTATGGCATGCGTGCCAAAGGCAACACACGAGCTAATTTTCAGTGACACTCACACTACCCGGGTCCTGGCCACCGGTTTGGGGGGATCTGCATTATAATTTAATTTTAAATGAAGCTTCTTAAACATTTTAAAATTTATTTTACATACAAGAATAGTTTAGTTATATATTATAGATTTATAGAAAGAGATCTTCTAACAATGTTAAAATGTATTACTGACACGCGAAACCTTAAATTAGAGTGAATAAATGAAAACTCGGCACACCACTTCTGAAAGGTTGCCGACCCCTGGTCTAGCACATTGGGGTGCCTATCTCAGCTGGAGCTTCTAGGCATTATTGTGATACACATAATTAATAACAATGAGGGTGAGTAAAATTAGCCTTTACTCATGCTGAAACCTGATTTTTCTAAATGCAATCACAGCAAGTCAACTCAGATATTTGAAACATTTCCTTTTCTTTTAAGTTCTGCTCATCACCACCAAATTCATATTCTTCAGTCAGAACTCACTCACTACTACAGGTATTCCAGACCCAAATAAAACTTTCTTCTCTTCAATGGTATTGATTCTACAGGGCTAACAATACTGAAAACTAGTGTTTTGTTAATAAACTAAGGAAATATGACTTGGATGACATGTGAGGCCAAATTTAACCCTTGTGTAGCTCTGTTGTCCTTATGGGATGGAGGTAAGAGTTTATTTTAACAGAGGCAATTTTCTGACTATTCCCCCACATTACATATTATTTGTTTTCATTCCATGATTTAGGTAAAATTTGTAATTATCTAAGATATGACTACCCTTCTACTCGCCATTAAGCATCTGCGCCAGCCCCCATTGAAGCCAATTGAAGTTTTGCTTCACAGACTTCAGTGGCAGCAGAATCTGGTCCATAGGTGCCTTCCAAAAATTGGTCGCCTTTGGTTTCACAGAAAGGTCATTGTGTTTTTGAATGCACTCTAGGGATGATGTTGACATTTTCCAGCTGTCTTGCTACATTATCCCCATGAATGTGGGAGGTAGATTTGTATTCTGGTTTTAAACTGCACTATTCTTCAAAAACAAATCACATCCCTAGTGAGGTTTGGTAACTTTCATCCTTTAAGCAGATCCAAACTATACTTTTATTTTTTAGAGGATTTCTTTTGGAGGGTACGGCTTGAAATTATATAAATGAAAGAACTGTGTTTAAGGCTGGGTGCAGATTCCCTTACCTCTACATGTGCTTTTCCCCTTCCCAAGCTCATTGTAAGATGCTCTGCAGAGCGCAGGAGGAGAAGTTTATCACATGCAGAACATTATTCTGTGGCTAATGCCGGCTATAATTTCTTGCGCTCCGCTCACTAATCTCTTCCTCTCATGCATTATTTCCTGGTACAGCATTAGCAAACCACATGCTGATCCACTGGTCCTTCATGGATTTGGAAAATAATCCGTGAGCCCACAATGATGTAAAACATTAAATATTGTTTTAAGTATTGGAGGCGCCATCCTGCCTGCACGGTACTTAAGGTGGGCAGTGGGCCAGCATGTCTGCTGGCATACAGCTGAGAAACAGAGCATGCCCACTCGCAGCGAACAAAGCAAAGCCCAGGACAATAAGGCAATCATGATGACAGACAGAAAGGGGCTGGTATGTTCATGTGCTGTTTGACCATTATATCAGCTTTGGAAATTATACTGTCTAGAGGGCTAAGAGTTTCTTTCTACACTCCTGCCTTACTGCCTGCACCTGCACATCTAAGGGGAGGCAAGAATGAAAGAACACTTTATTGCTCTTCCAAGGGCTCTTCAAAGTTATTTATCACATACCATTTTTGTACTAACTTTTTAATACTTTGCAGTTGCAAAGTGAAAAGGGAACAGAACCAAGAAAAGACACATACAACCTGGTGTTATTTGACAGGGCCATGAGGCAAAAAGCAAAGAGGTTTCAGCTGTGTGTGTGTGTGTGTGTGTGTGTGTGTGTGTGTGTGTGTGTGAAACCAAGTGACCTAAGGACGTTTAAAATGCCTCCTTACTGAATGGCTGCTGACTTTGATACAACAGAAGTGGCCAAAAGAAACCAGAGGTGGTTTGATCACAGGACTGAGAGCTGGGAATTCCTGAATTCTAACCTTGCAACCTTGGTGACCTAGGGCAAGTCACTCAGGCTGCACCATCCTAGACCAGCCCCTGGGGACAGGCTTTTACACCCAGCCCTGAGCAAGAGGCGGTGAGTAAGCTGCACCATCCTAGACCAGCCCCTGGGGACACTGTAAATCAGAGACACTCCCATGAGTCACAACTTCTCCCTGTGCCCTGGGGGAAAAGTAAGTTATTTCATCCTTTCATCCACATTGCGTACCAAAACAGCTATTCTGTCTGGCACACAGAGGTAGAGACAACACCCCTCCCCACCCACTTGCTTACAAAAGGGACCATTGGGCAAGTAGTCCTGACTCTCTCCACTATGGTAAGAGTCACAGTTTGAGTAGATGGGCCAACTAGGGACCTAAGGGAGGAGGGGATACAGTCTTCCTCATCCATGCTACAGAGTCAGGATTGTGACAATCTAGACCCTAGTCTCTCCACATGTAGGATGCAAGCTAGCAATTCTTAACTACCTCTCACGGGTGCTGTGATGATGAGCCTGAAAAGAGGCTTTGAAAATGATGTGTAGTGAGTGTTATTTCTTGAAGTGGGGCCAGGGCCGGCTCCAGGCACCAGTGCAGAAAGCAGGTGCTTGGGACGGCCAACGGAAAGGGGCGGCACGTCCGGCTCTTCGGCAGCAATTCAGTGGCGGGTCCCTCAGTCCCTCTCGGCGGGAAGGACCCGCCGCCGAATTGCCGCCAAAGTGCCACCGATCGCGGCCTTTCCCCCCCTCCCCCACCATTTTGGGGGGCAAAAAGGCTGGGCCCGCCCCGGGTGGGGCTAGGTACTATAGGTGTTTGCAGGATCAGATTGAGAATTTTTGAGCTCAAGGGATACTTGAGCTTCCTTGGCCCCGCTACCTCATCCGTTCATGTTCCTTGCTCTCTCCCTTGTGTCCTTTTCCCTGCACACAGCCTAAACCATATTTAAAGGACATGTTTCACCCTTCCGGCAGCCTTCTGTCAATTCAACCTCCTTCAAAGTCATCCTGATTGGTGAGACCACTGGTGGTGCTCCTTGGATGCCGACTGGCCAATGCTTCTGTTTGCCTCTTCTCTCTGGTATACGTATTCTATATTCAGAGCATATACAGACAGCGGTGAGAATCAGCAGCTCAGCTCGGAAGTATCACCAACTATCTCAAAACCTAGGCTTGAGAAATAGGGGCTCAAGGAGGCACTGTGGAGTATTTCCTGGAAAGCTAAAAGTGTTTCAGATTATAGTAGTTTGTAAAGGGTAGCTCATCCAATCAGGGAATAGAAACAAAACCATGTGACTGACATTACCAATCACTTAGCTCAAATACCAAATTGTGAATATTGATATTCAAAGGTGTACTTCCCAGGAACAGTTCTCAAGTAACCCACACCAAACAAAAATAGGTAAAATTGCAGTCTCTCTTTGCAGGAAAGGTCAGGGGAAAGGGCTATATTCACAAAATCATTTGTTGTGAATTTTGTCCACTTCTGCTAAGTACTATAATTAACACAACAAAAGTCATCATGTGTTGTGTGTACGCACACTTCACCTATGTAGAGTTGATATCGTGATAAACTGCAGAGATACAAGATGGATATCTTACATCTCTGATCATCTCACCTGCCCTTTTGACCACTGATCCATCTGTACCAGGATTCATTTTAACAGCTGCAAACAGCTACCATTTTTAAAAAATTCACCAATCATAAAAGCATGTTCCCTTCCTCCTTCCCCTAAAATAGCCTGGCTCAGGGCCCTGGATGGGCAAGATTCAGTGCTGGGCCAGTGACAGATTTTCAGGATATAAAGAAGTGTTGCAGTTTAAGGTACAATATGTCAAGATCCACCCAGGCTAGAAACAGGATTTTAATTCCCTTGGGAATGGGAGATTTTTCAGTTTCCTAATGGGACTCAGCACCTGCTTCTAGCCCTGCAAGAGCTCTAGAGTAAGGAACATAAAAGTTATTACTAGTAATTGAGCCCCATTAAAGGCACATGTTCTTATTTCAATTATGCCAACACTTAAGTGAATGTCACATCCCATGCCCTTGGGAAGTTATTCTGCCTTAACATGGCTGTGGTAACCCTTAAGGTTTTCTGTTGGAGTGCAAGTTTGATGAAGTTGGGCTATGTATTGCTCTTTTGCCAGAAGCTGGGAATGGGCGATAGGGGATTGATCACGTGATGATTCCCTGTTCTGTTCATTCCCTTTGGGGCACCTGGCATTGGCCACTGTTAGAAGACAGGATACCGGACTAGATGGCCCTTTGGTCTGACCCAGTATGGCCGTTCTTATGTTGACATCTGTTAGAGCTGGAAGTGAGCCTGGTGGAGTGGAGGGCATTATCAATAGCATTGTAGGCAATGTGAAGGAGAGAGAAATGCTGGTGTCTTTCCCTTTAACTTCCTATTTCCTTACTGATGTAAGCTTAACTGTCACTAAATATAGGTTTTTGTATGTTAATATTCATTATACGTGTCAACTCACCAGCATTTTGCAAGTAGCATGTGCAAATCAGTTGTCTCCTCCCTTCACATCTTGCTTGATCACTGCTGTTCAGCCTGATTGGCTCAGATTGCAAGTGAACAGGTTCAGGACCCCTTTTAGCTTTATTGCTAAAACAGGTAACACAGGTATGCTGGTGGATGTGTAACCCACTGGTCCTTGTGTGTTGTGTGTCCCCTTTTGCACCTGATCTATAGGGGATGTCAGTCTGTTACAGCCCCCAAATACAGGCTGGCAATTTAGCTTCAGCTGTGGAGATTTGTGCTTCTAGTTTTGTAGTTCCCCAGTGTTTTGTCCACAATGGCAACTTTCATGTCTATAGCTACCTAAAGGGAAGGGAGATATTTACGATTCGGTTTTCTGTGTATGTTACCTTTTAAATGTAAGGTATCCATTTTGTCACCTCTGGGCTGTGAGTCATCTCAAGACAGTGGTTCTTGGGGAGTAAGAGACTCACATTATACCATTCCTTCTGGAGACCTTGTACCTTTTTCTGGGCCCGTTGCTTTTCCAGACTGACAGTACCTTTTTGCCTTTGTTGTACTGGAAAACAGGACAATGTGTATAACTTGAAATGATGTGGGAAAAATGTGAAGAAGGGTGAGAGGATGAAATTCCACAGGGTCGATGTGCTGTATAATGTTAAATGAACCAGGGAAATTCTCATCAATAAATATCATTTTAATGTGGTTTAATTTTTTCTATTGGTTGTTGTAATAGGAAAGTACAGATTTCCCACATAACAACAGGAAACTTAGTTCCACCAACAGCAAGCAACCTTGAACTGGAGTGTGCTGGATTACTCACAGCAGAAACATGGCTGTTATGTGCTCATTTTTCTGTGTCCTGCCAAGGTCCGTTTGTGGGGGTGAGATGAAAATTTGTGTGTCAAACTGTGAAAAAGATCTAGGGTGTACACAGTCTTATGGAATGTCTAGAGGTTTTATGGATTCTCTCTTCTCTGCTTTCAGTTCCCTGACTCCTCTATTAGGCAGTGAAAACAAGAGACACGAATTAGCGGTTGTTTATGAACTGTGTCATTCTTGCAAGATTTACTCATTCTTTTTATAGGACTAAGTTTGAATGTGTGTGTGAGAGAGCAGGAGAGAGAGAGATTTTTTCCCCTTCACACAGAGAGAAAATCAATTTTTTACTCTGTTTTCCATTTTAAATTGATTTTGTTGTTTTTCCCCTTGTTTCTATTTTATTTGCTTTTCATCTGCCTCCAAAAGTGGCATTCTTACAGTGATGACATCAGCTCTGCTGGCAACTAGGATGTTAGGGAACAGAATTTATAGGTCTAATCCAATGTCCAATGGAGTCAATGTGAGTTTTTTAATGGGTGTTGCATAAGACCCACAGTGGATGTCAGGGGACACTGGATTAGGGTTAGTATCAGTTCTCATTAACATTTTCCTAGCTAGTATAGGGATAAGTCTGGACCCATGAAGTCCATGGGAATGTTACTGTTGACTTCATTGGATGCAGGTGAAACCTACACGTTTTTGTATACAGCATTTTATATTTAAGACCAAAGAGTGGCAGAACACCAATCAAGGAGAAGAAAGGGATTTGTTTTAGTTAGGTGTGCAGAGCAGACCAGGGAGCCTGCTATAAGTGACCAGGAAAAAATCCACAAGGGGATATTGGTAATTACTGAGCAAAAAAGCAATAGCTGATTAAGTCAGTGTAGAAGCCACCGTTAATGGCAGGCAAATGTACATGTCTTGATATAGTCTCAGCTCAGGGGTTATCCCAATCGGAGTGGAGAGAAGTGTGATAGAAGCAGGGCCGGCTCCAGCATTTCTGCCGCCCCAAGCAAAAAAAAAAAAAAGATGCGATCGGCAACGGCAGTGCGGCGGCAGGTCCTTCGCTCCCAGAGGGAGTGAGGGACCTGCCGCCCCCGAATTGCCACACATGCCGCCCCTCTCCCTTGGCCGCCCCAAGCACCTGTGTGTTAAGCTGGTGCCTGGAGCCGGCCCTGGATAGAAGATTGGATGAGCGTTCTCATTGGGCTCAGCTGGGTGACGGAAGATAGAAGGCCAGGATTAGCTCTCAAAACCTGCTTGGCAACAGGTGACTCTTATTCCCATTTTTACCTACTGGGAAAGCTCTTACTAAAACTAATGTGTAGGCCACGCTGGAGTGCCATGTGGACCTAGAGAGAGCACTGGAAGAGAGGCTTCCAAGAGACTTATCAGAACAGAGAAACTAAAGAAAGTGAGTCTTCTGCATTTATGTAGGAGGCATGGCTGTGGACTATAAAACCATGCAGTTTCATTCCTGTTTCTGAAGATTCAGGTGATACACTCTATGTTTTAGGCCACACTACAGACTAAGAAACAGTTTCTGGGGAAGATCTGTAGGAAACAATGGTGTGTACAAACATATGGATTAAGACAGAGGAGTGTAAGTGTTCTCCTGAAGCACTACAGTGATGATGCAGATGTTACAGATCAAGCTATTGTTTCATGGATATCCTTAGCATAAGTGGCACAGAGTGAAAGTTTGTATAAGAAGGATTATGCCGATCACCCTACCATCTCTATCCAACAGATTTCAAGTGATGTTTAAAATGCTTTGCTTGCCTCTTGTATTAAATGTGAATATTTATATACTAAGTAATTATGTGTTGTTTCTCTTGGACAGTTATTGGGAGCTATTAATAAGATCCAAATTCAGGGTGTCAATACAATGGTCTGGGGTTTGACTCCCTCTTTAATGCTTTCTGAATAGTCCTGAAATGACAGAACTCTGGCTTGTGCTCCAGCTGAAAGTCTGCTTAAGGGAAGGAGGTTGGTTAAGTAAACAAGGCACTAGACTGGGACTCAGAAAACCTGTGTTCTGTTCCTGACTCTGGTACTAATCTGCTGTGTAACCTTGGATAAGTCACTCCAGCCCTATGCCTGTCTTTTAAACTTTCAACTGTTAGCTTGTAAGTATCAACTGTTATCACATAGGGAATGAGAGGTCCTGGAGATCAAATTTAGGCTGCTAGGGAAGAGATTAAAGACCAGACCTTCATGGTAACATTCTCTGACATGCTTCCAATTCCATGCACAGAGCCAGTTAGACAAGCAGAACGGCAGGGTCTGAATGCATGGATGAAATGATGGTGTTCAGAGGAGAAATTTAGGGTTATTAGGAACTGGAGAAACTCTTGGGAAAGGAGGAGCCTATACAGGAAGGATGGGCTTCACCTAAACCAAAACAGGACCAGACTGCTGGCATGTAAAATTAAAAAGGTTGTAAAGGAGTTTTTAAACTATGGGCTGGGGGAAAGCCAACAGATGCGAAGGAGCACGTGGTTTGGACACAGAAATCCCTCGGGGGAGGATTTATAAAAGGGGATATTCTATATTCTAGTGGAAAGGAGAGAATAGAAGTTGATAAACTATAGGTAGGAAATCAAGAGAAACAGTCAAACGAAAAAGAGTCCCATTCAATTACATCACGCAAAGGCAAGCAACTGAATATTGACAAATTTTATAACTGCTTGTATACAAATGCAAGAAGTCTAAATACTAAGACTGGTGAACTTGAGTGCCTGAAATTAAATAAGGATATTAATACAAGTAGGCATCACAGAAACTTGGTGGAATGATGATAATCAATAGGACACGGTAATACTAGGGTACAAGATATATAGGAATGACAGAATAGGTCACACTGGTGGTGGAGTGGCACGGTATGAAAAAGAAAACATACAGTCAAATATAGTAAAAATTCATTAAGATGAATCAAACAGTATTATAGAATCTCTATGAATAGAAATTTGATGCTTAAATGATAATAATAAGAGTATAGCAGTAGGAATATACTGTCGACCACCTGACCAGGATGCTGATAGTGATTGTGAAATGCTCAGGGAGATTAGACAGGCTACACAAACAGAAAACCCAATAATAATGGGGGATTTCAGCTACCCCCATATTGACTGGGAACATGTCTCATCTCTGCATCCCATCCTGAGGAGAGAGAAAATTTCTAGACACCATTAATGACTGCTTCTTGGAGCAGCTTGTCCTAAAACCCACAAGGGGACAGGCAATTCTTGATTTAGTGCTAAGTGATGCACAGGAACTGGTTCAGGAGGTGATTATAGCTGAACTGCTCAGTAACAGTAACCATAATGTAATTAAATCTAACATCTTTGTAAGGGGGAAATACCAAAGAAGCCCATTACAGGAGCATTTAACTTCAAAAAGGAGAACTACATAAATATGAGGAAGCTAGTTAAATGGAAATTAAAAAGGAACAGTCACAAGAGTGAAATGTCTGCAAGCGGCATGGAAACTTTTTAAAAACACCATAACAGAAGCTCAAACTATATGTATACCCCAAATAAAAAAATAGTAAGAGGATCCAAAAAATTCTACCATGGCTACACAAACAGAGTAAAACAGGCAGAGGCAAAAATACATTTTTTAAAAGTCAAATCCTACAGAAGACTATAGAAAGGAGCATAAGCTCTGGCAAGTCAAGTGTAAAAATATAATTAGGCAGACCAAAGAAGAATTTGAAGAGCAACTAGCAAAAGATACAAAAACAAAGTTCATTAGAAGCTGGACAAATACCAAAAAATTGGTGGGGCTACTGGATGATCGAGGTGCTAAAGGAGCACTCAAGGAAGACAAGGCCAAGGTGGAGAAGATAAATGAATTCATTCTATTGGATATGGGGGAGATCTCCACACCTGAGCCATTCTTTTTAAGTGACAAATCTGAGGGACTGTCCCAGATTGAGCTGTCAATAGAAGGGGTTTTGGAACAAACCGATACAGTTAACAGTAATAAGTCACCAGGACCAGATGGTATTCATCCAAGACTTCTGAAGGAACTCAAATATGAAATTTCAGAACTATATTTGTGTTATGTAATCTATTGCTTAAATCGGCCTCTGTATCAGATGACACGTGGATAGCTGATGTAATGCCAATTTTTTAAAATGGCTCTACAGGTAATCCTGGCAACTACAGGCCAGTAAATTTAACTTCAGTACCAGATAAATTGGTTGAAACTATAGTAAAGAACAGAATTATCAGACACATAGATAAACACAATTTGTTGGGGGAAGCATCAACACAGCTTTTGTAAAGGGAAACCATGCTTTACCAATCTATTAGAATTTTTGAGAGTGTCAACAAACATGAGGACAAGAGTGATCCAATGGATATAGTGTACTTGGACTTTCAGAAAGCCTTTGACTAGATCCCTCACCAAAATATCTTAAGCAAAGTAGGCAATCTTGGGATAAGAGGGGTGGTCCTCTTATAGATCAGTAACTAATTAAAAATTAGGAAAGAAAGAGTAGGAATAAATGGTCAGTTTTCACAGTGGAGAGAGGTAAATAGCAGGGTTCCCCAAGGATCTGTACTGGGACCAGTGCTATTCAACATATTCATAAATGATCTTGAAAAAGGGGTAAACAAGTAGGTGGCAAAAGTTGCAGATGATACAAAATTCTTCAACATATTTAAGTCCAAAGCTGATGGTAGATGAAATTCAATGCTGATAAATGCAAAATAATGCACAATGGAAAACATAATCCCAACTATATATGCAAAATGAAGGAGTCTAAATTAGCTGTTACTACTCAAGAAAGAGATCTTGGCGATGGGTGAAAATGTGCTCAGTTTGCAGCAGCATTCAAAAAGCTAATTGAATATTAGGAATCATTAGGAAAGGGATAGATAATGAGACAGAAAATATCATAATGCCACTCTGTAAATCCATCGTATATCCACACCTTGAATACTGTGTGCCATTCTAGTAGCCCCATCTCAAAAAAGATATAAAATAGGGAAAAAAGACAAAGAAGGGCAACAAAAATTATTAGGGGCTGGAAAAGATTTCATCTGAGGAGAGATTAAAAAGACTGGGAGTCTTCATTTTAGAAAACAGATGAGTAAATTGAGATATGATAAAATCATGAATGGGTGGAGAAAGTGAGTAAGGAAGTGTTATTTACCCCTTCACATAACATAAGAACCAGGTGTCGCTCAATGAAATTAATGCTCAGCAGGTTTAAACCAAACAAAAGAAAGTACTTCTTCACAGAGCATACAGTCAACCTGTGGAACTCGTTGCCATGGGATGTTGTGAAGGACAAAAGTATAACTGGGTTCAAAAAAGAATTAGATACGTTCATCAATGGCTATTAGCCAAGATAGTCAGGGATGCAACCCCATGCTCTGGGTGACCCTAAACCTCTGACTGCTAGAAAGTTGGGACTTGACCACAGGAATGGATCACTCAATAAATTGCCTTGTTCTGTTCATTTCCTCTGAAGCATCTGGCACCAGCCACTGTTGGAAGACAGGATATTGGACTAGGTGGACCATTGCTCTGACCCAGTATGACCATTATTATGTTCTTAAGCTCGGTGGGGCATGGGACTGTCTCTTATGTGTTTGTACAATGACTAACACAATGGGGACCCAGTCACAGTAGCATTATGAGGGGTCACCTAAAATACAAATAAATAATAATGAAAGGAAGAGGAGTGTCATAGTAGTTGCACGTGACTTGCCTCAATATACTTTTACATAGGCTCAGGTTCTAAGGGGCTGGCTGAAATGAGTGTTTCAAGAGAGAAAAACATAAAACTTCATGAACTCCTTTTAGTTTAACTGTGAGCCCTAGTGATCTAAAATATGGCTGGAGTACATCTGTCTGGTGAATAGGTACACAATAAATATATCTACCTGACATCTCAACAGAAGTCCTTTCTGAATTAACTGCCACTAGTCTGGGTCACACAGGCAATGGCCAAAATGAAAGACAGAAGAATAAAGATAGCCCAGAAGCATGGACTGATTTTTAACATCAGAAAAGTTCCCCATAGTCTCTGTTCCATGATTCAGAATTTTGTAAGTGCAGTAAATTGATGAGAACACACCAGATTTCTGCAGATGGAAGAGGAAAGAACAGAGCAAATGCAATGTGTGCATTTACACAGTTTGGAGCTAAGAGGATTCAGCCAAAGGTTAATCACAACCCACCCTAAACTGTTGTGCTGTGTGGTGTCAAACAGCTGTTGTGTTCTACCCCAGAGTTGGTGGCTGGATTTTTGTGGTGGGTGACATGAGCCCATCTCTCTTATGAACTACAAGCAGGGTGTTATGAGGCTTATTTAGTTAATATTTGTAAAGTGTGTTTAAGATCCTTGGATATAAGGTACAATGGAAGTGCCAAGTAATAATAATCAATCAGCCATTCTGTCTCCTCACTTCTCATACACTGGGAGAAATGTGAAAAGGAATTAGTAGTACATTTTTGAAACATGAGTCAGTCTGTGCTGAGATGTCCAAGAAGAAAAGCTGTAAAAAAAAAAAAAAAAAGAGTAGATGTGGGGGAACAATGGACTCCTCCAAGAGGGGATGAATCTTTGGCCACCTGCCATATTCTATGGCAAGCCAGCCTGTTGTCCCCTTTACCAACAAGCATACACAAGAGTCTGGATATACATAGGAAAAGAAGACAAGGCTTTGAGCACTAGCCTCAACCTGCAAAGACCCAGATCAATGTACTCTTCACCTGAACCCACTGAGAAAGAGTGAGGTAAGCAAGAGGGGGAATGTGAAGACAAGAGACCTATAACATTCGTGCTCTGCAAGGACTGAAAATTATAGCAGAAGACTAGAATCATGCTGGCCTAGAAGAGCTAGCTACTCAAGGGAAGTGCGAGCAACCATAAAACATTTTGAGTAAGCTATCAGTGAGTGAAAACAGGAATCTTTCGATGAAAGCTGACCTGAAACCTTAACTATAAACATTCCAAGCAGCATCCTGAGACATGTAGATATCTAATATACATACAGCATGACTATGCTTACATAGCTTCATCACATGTATAGCATGAGGCTTCTCCTCTAATCACTGTCTCCCAGCAATGCTGTGTACACTGTGAAGAATTTACTTTATTTTACTAGGGAGTACACATATGACACGGTTTCTAATGATGTACAAGGAACACTTCATCCCTCCACCCACCCCTGTTTGCAGGTAGTCTTTGGTTTCAATGATTCACCAGCCTGTTTTCTCATGGGCTCTTACCCTTAATCCCTCCTAGGATGCAATAGGAAGGCATGGAGCATGACAGTCCAACAGAGATCCATACAGGAATATGCCAGTGAATGACAAGAATCATGGAAGGTGTGAAATATTGTGGTGTTTTGTTTTTTACCCTGGGTAGTGGTGTAAGCCAAAGAGAATCCACACATCTGTAAAATGCCAGAAATTGTAAGGGATTCTAAAACAATTCTCCAGGAGTAAAGTCTGTCTGGTCTAATATTCCAAACTTTGTCAGGGTAGCAATTTTAAGTGGCATTTACATAAAGATTTGAGAATGATATGGCATATATTCTATACTTGCCTGCCCAACATACTGAAAGATCATCAAAAAGAAGAACAGGAGTACTTGTGGCACCGGTGCCACAAGTACTCCTGTTCTTCTTTTTGTGGATACAGATTAACACGGCTGCTACTCTGAAACCTGAAAGATCATCAAGACCCATCTCTGAAATACCTACCCAGCATGGCCCTGAGGATGAGTTTGCTGGCAGGCCCAGAAAACTTGTGATAGCCTTGGATCCTTCTTGGAATCATCCCTTGATATGCTAGGGACGGCATCCTAAAAATATTTAAAGCTTTTCTTACATATATGGGTTTCTTAGAAGTTCAGAGCCTAACAAGTATGAAAGTGTCTCTTTAACTCATTAGAAATGATCACAAAATTTCTGAAGATGAAAACTTAAGCATAATCTCTTGGCTTGTAGAAAATGAACCTTGATGTTACCTTTATTGCAGGTGTACCATCTACACCCCTTTTCAGAGTTTTTGGATCTATAGTTGTAGTTTTTTAAAAAATGCATGGTTTTGGAATTGGTCAATTCCCCAAAAGTTTCAATAAAAAGTAATTTCTTTAATTTTTTAAAAAGTATTGAGCCCATGTAGATCTTTGGGGTGTTAGAGCACATTTGGAAGACTCTGTTATCTATAAATGTTCTTCATGGTTCATAATAGATGCTCTTTGTCTTTGCATTAAACTATGGTCAACAGACCTGATACTAAGATGAGAATCAAATGGTCAATGTGATCATAATCTTACCTTTGACTCTCAGCCAACACTCCTTGTGTGAACTTAGTTCTAATGCTCAAATCTGCTTCTCCCTAAGAGACTATTTTTCCGTGTTCAATCCCATCTGTCATGCAACTTTCACACTCTGCACTACTTCCAACAATAAAATCATTTTCCACTGGATTAAGACTGTTGTGACAGCTTGGAAGCCTCCTGCTGGTTGGTGGGAAACCAAAACACTTAAAAAACCCAGGAAGGTGGACTCTGAAGAGAGCATGGAGAGAAATTATGTTTCAAACAGATGTACAGACAAACAGCCACACAGTCTTGTGGTGTGGACTGTTTTCCTGCCCCATGGTTTTACCTAGGGAAGAGAATCAAATGTGCAAGTTTAGAGTGGATTAAGTGCAAAAGCCGAAGGAGATCTTCCATTTGTGTATGAAGGGTTCAATCCTGCATCCACTGATGTCAATCTCAGAGCTCCCATTGACTTCTGTGGTGTAGGATCAGATCCCAAGATGACAGACTATTCTGCAGAAGTCACTGCTGCTAATCATTGGTGGGTATTTTCTGTGTCCTATCATTCTGGCCCATTCCTTTCCTGTCATCGCTGTTGACCTCTTCATTGGCTTGCACTTGCATTTCCAGCATCCAACAGCTCAAAACCCACAGAACGGTAATTAGAGTCTGCTGATGCTGTGTCAGTGGAGGCTTATTACATCTATAACCGGTTAGGCCAGGGGCGGGCAAACTTTTTGGCCTGAGGGCTGCATCAGGTTTTGGAAATTGTATGGAGGACCGGTTAGGGGAGGGGGTCGTGGCCCGGCCCCCACCCCTTATCCGCCCCCCAGGACTCCTGCCCCATCCAACCTCCCTGTTTCCTGACGGCCCCCCCAGGACCCCTGCCCCATCCACCCCTCTGCTCCCTGTCCCCTGACTGCCCCTTGAACCCCTGCCCCTGACTGCCCCCCACCACTCCATTCAACCCCCTCACTCATTCCTGACTGCCCCCCCCAGGACCCCTGCCCCATCCAACCATCCCTTCTCCCTGTCCCCTGACTGCCTCTGGAACCCTCACCCCTGACTGCCCCATCCATCCCCTCCTCTCATTCCTGACTGCCTCCCCGGGACCCCTACCCCCATTCAACCCCCCTGTTCCTCACCCTCTGAGCACCCCGACCCCTATCCACACTCCAACCACCCCCTCTGAACTCCCCTGCCCTCTATCCAACCTCCCCCCACTCCCTGCCCCCTTACCACGCTGCCTGGAGCACTGGTGGCTGGCGGCACTACAGCCACGCCATCGCCACCACACAGCACAGAGCACCGGGTCAGGCCGGGCTCTGCAGCTGCGCTGCCCCAGGAATTCGCAGCCCCGCCACCCAGAGCATTACGCTGGCGGCAGAGCGAGCTGAAGCTGCGGGGGAAGAGAAACACCGGGGGAGGGGTTGGGGGGTAGCCTCCTGGGCCAGGAGCTCAGGGGCTGGGCAGGAGAGTCCCGCGGGCTAGGTGTGGCCTGCAGGCCATAGTTTGCCCACCTCTGGGTTAGGCAGAACTGACAGACGAAAAAGTGTTCGCTGAGCTCTGTTGCTGATCCAGAAACAGAGAAGGCAAGGCTTGAACACAGGGACTTGGTAAGTCTCCTGATGTACATGGGCACGCCTTTTTGGAGCCACACCAGGTGCTGTAGCCAAGCCCCTGCCTAGTGCTGAGAGAAATGATAGCTCACCATTCTGCTTCCTGTCTGGGGGTGGCAGTTAGAGCAGAGACTCCCTGCATCTTCAAACTCTCTGTGAGTCTGATCCAAGACCTACAGGACCTAATGGAGGTCTTTCCATCGACTTATATGGTTTAGGCTCATGGCCCTAATGTGCCCATTCAAAATGAGGTAGAATTTAGTCTATAGTGTGGATAGGGCTTAAGAGTATCATGTTCACAATATTATAGCCTCCATTCATGCAGGAAACAGAGCTGGCCCAGTCCTGCTTCCCTTGGAGTCAGTAGCAGGCCCTATGTGGTAACATGTTTTTTCCAAAAGGGTTCCCCACTATGAAAAAACTGCTTCTTTGAGAACTTCCAGTGTGGACTATGGTTAATGCTTTGCCTTGAATAAAAAGGAGTATCATGGCAAAATTCTCTTTACATCAAAATCTAGCTAGGCCTGCTAACAATAGATGCTTAAACATTATGCAGTCTCACTAGCATTTTTGTATGAAACTCAGTGCTAACAAAAGCACCCAGCCTAGTGCTAAATTCTGATTAGCCTGGAAAATAGTTGTTTCAAGACAATAAAAGCAATGAAGAGCTCAGCTGTCTCTCTCTTTAGCTGTCACTGTACAGCACTAGTAAGGTGGAGCCTGGCTCTTCTTCAGCATTTCTCCTGTGAGTCTTATACTTAATGACAAGTTGGTCTGAGAAAGCCCTAAAGGTCTCACCATTGCCAACAACATTCTTGTCTCATTTCATCTTTGACATGTATTCAGGGTTCATTCTGGAATGTTGCATACCTGGATTGGTTCTCCACCCGACTGTGAGAAGGCAGAGTTAGAGATTCACCGTGTTGGAAAGAGATTTAGCAAATATTTGGAATAAAATTTAGTCTGTGAACAGGGTAAAAAAACATGGGGCCCAACGACAGACAAAACATGCGCAAGTGTATTCTGGAGCTATCAGACACTTGCCCCTCTTTGCAGGTCTGTTTTTGAAGTTTACAGCCAGACAAGCTGCAAAGTAGGCCAAAACAGAGCATGGCTGCTCACACAGATTTTAAGCATACACATAGCAGTGAAATTCTCAAAAGAGGCTTCTGTGTATCATTCATGCCATCACTGGTTAGAGCAGTGGTTCATCTAGTCCAGTAGCTCTTCACTGACCAGAACCAGATGCTTCAGAGGCAAGTGCAAGAAACCCTGCAGTTGGCGGATATGGGATAATCTGCCCTTATCAAATTTACCTGCTAACCCCGCAAAAAGCTTAGATTATGCTCTGAAGCATGATGGGTTTATATCCCTTCCACATTTTTTAAAGTATTTATTATTGTAACTCCTAGATATTAGCCATATAAATGTCTAACGTCTTTGAATCTTGCTAAGCTCTTGGTCTCAATGAGATCTTGTGGTAATGAGTTCCACCGGTTTGAATGTATCATCCTCAATCCATTGGGCAAATCATGTATATTCTCTGGTTGAAATCCAGACCCCATTGAAGTCAATGGAAGTTTCACCATTGACTTCAAAAAGGCCAGGATTTCACTGTCTGTGCCTCAGTTTAACTGTCTGTAAAGTGGACATAACAACTTCTACTCCCACTGGTATTATCACACTTAGTGATTATATTTGTAAAATGCATAGAAATCTTCTGAAGAAAGGCACAATATAACTGCAAAGTATTTTTAACACCAGGGGTGGCTCCAGGCACCAGCGCACCAAGCGCGAGCCTGGGGCGGCAAGCTGCGGGGGGGCCCTACCGGTCGCTGTGAGGGCGGCAGTCAGGCTGCCTTCGGTGGCATGCCTGCAGGAGGTCCGCCGGTCCTGCGGTTTTGGCGGCAATTCGTTGGTGAGTATGCCGAAGGCGCGGGACCAGTGGACCTCCCGCAGGCATGCCACCAAAGGCTGCCTGATTGCCATGCTTGGGGCAGCAAAATACATAGAGTTGCCCCTGTTTAACACTACTGAATAGTGTTCTTCCTGCTTTATGCGTGGACTTGCTGTGCATTATCCAATTGGATATTTCCAACTCTATCATTTGGTAGAGAAGATGTTGGCTAAATCTTCTGGATTGCTTTGAAAATATCAGCTAATGTTTGCTGGTGTAAGTTGTTTTCCAAGAAAAAAAACCTGAACCAGCTAAAAATGTCTGCTAATGAGCAGCAAGATAGATGCTGTTACATAAAATACAGGGATACCATACCTTTTTATAAAACACACACACACACACACACAATGTGTGTGTAGAATATGTATATTCTAGGGTATGAACCAATTAAAGGAGCTGAAGCTAACGTTCACCAAATGAAACATTCATGGTCCACTGGAGAATTTTCAGTATGATTTGGTCATAAGAATGGTCATACTGGGTCAGATCAAAGGTCCATCGAGCCCAGTATCCTGTCTTCCGACAGTGACCAATGCCAGGTGCCCCACAGGGAATAAACAGAACAGGTAATCATCAAGTGATCCAGGTGTGAATTTATTTTCATGGATTTCTTATTAGTGCCATGTATCTTTTCTCTTAGTAAGGGTTACACAGCCATCCATCAGTTAATTTCTATGTATCTGCAGTTACTGTGCAGTTCTTAAGTAATACTTTGAGATACTTCATGGTGGCAATGCAAATAAAACAATGGGTATATCCCAAAGCTTAACATTCACTGACATTACTTAAGAGTATTGGATCCTGGCAATGGAATTTGGAGGAAATTTGAATGATTCTATAGGATTGGAGATAATTCTATGGGGTTGTGACAGAACTATGAATAATTTGCAAACTCTGTCACCTTAATTTCACGTGAAACCATTGCTCCCTTAAAGAAAACATGAATTCAACAGTAATTATAATTATCTATATGAAGTTATGAAAAGCAAACGTACACCCAACTGCCTAGTTAATTTATGCTGGAAGTAATTGGACACACCCAATAGAAAGCGTAATGGAATTTTACCATGAATTGCAATGTTCTCTTCAAGTCAATGGTCTTTTCCATTAGATAATCCTCATAATAGAGTTGCTCGGGGGGCAGGGGTGGATTACTTAAAGATTAAGAAAGTCATGAAATAAACCGTAGTAGCTTCTTTGTTTGCTTGTTCTTTACCGTTACTTACAATATCTTGAATGGCCTCTTTTCAGCCTCTCACTAGCATCTAACATAACTTGTCATTTACACAATATACAGAGGGATCTCATCGGAATTATTAATTATTTATTACTTGTATAGGAGTGGCTTCTAGAGGCCCCAGCCAGGTATTAGCACCCCCATTGTACCATGTGCTGTACACACATAATGAAAAGACTATCCCTCCTGCAGAGAGCTTATCTATCTGGAATTAAAAATAATAATAATAATAATTCAGGTGGGGGTACCTAGTTTTCCATTTTGTACAAAACATGCATGCCTCTGATTGAATAACAGACAATGGTGTATGCATGGACCTCCTCAGGCACTGTAATGGAGATATGGTCCTACCACTACCTTTTATTCTAATGGCAAATCACTACGTCATTCAACCATAAAGACAACTGCTGCCATCTATTGGATAGAATCACAAGTGCTCATCTGTGCGTGATTGGCCTTTCAGGTCCTAATCTAGCAAGCAAATTGCTCTGCTATGCATTTACAGAGGGATCTGTCTGCATGGGGCAGGGTTCAGAATTGGGGCCATAGTTCTAACAGCTAGTGGAGGTTCTCCTTTCGTGGAAGTAGAAGGTTCTTGTGCTCTTAGAAGTTCCAAGGACCCAGGGTATTCAGCACAGTGACAACCATGAATTCTATAGATAGCCGGCTGGATTACAATAGTTTGCATTACTCTAGGACTTTCCATTCAAGGATCTCAAAGTGTTTTACAAAATTTAATTAATTAAGCCTCACAGTGCCCCATGGTACAGCAGGGAAGTACTATCTCCATTTTACACATGGGAAAACTCAATCACAAAGTTACTGCATTCGCGGCTGGGTCTAACATGGCCATGCCAGGGAATAAGGCCCTACATCAGTCCACCACACCTGCATGGCTGCATTTGACCTGACTGAATCACAGCACTGGATACAAGGGAAAAGCAAGGGCAGCACCGCTGGTGTTGGCTCCTGTGAACAAGCCGGTGGAACCATAGCTCTGCACCCGGAACATGTTACATACCGGTCAACGGAGCTGGGTGGACACAGATGAAGAGTGCGTTCTGGGCCCTCTAGTAATAGATCACTTCCCCCCCCCCCCCCCCCCCAATCCAAGAGTGCACTGAAGCAATTGCATCTCAGAGGGCTGCCTGGTGGCACGATCTATCCCAGGGCACCCTTGCAGCTTACACACTGCTCCTTATTCAGGCTTGTGCCTCAAGGCACAATCTTTCGTTCCAACTCGGTCACTCAAGATGTTTGTGCATTTCTAGAACCAGAGCCGAGATCCTCTGACTCCCATGCTTTAAACATAACTAACAGTCTGCTTACAAGGCATTAGAAATGATGAGTTATAACTTAAAAGGAAATACCTTCAAATCAGTTCCCCCCTCACTGATCTTACCGAGATGTGAGTTCAGAATCCCATGTTTCCCCTCTAAATGCTGCTGGTATGTCCCTGGCAAGGCATAAGTTCAGGATCTTCCCTCATAAGTGCTGACAACTGAAAGAAGCTCAGGCAGCACGGAGAAATAGCCTGATGGGTTTCTGATCTCATTACCCCAACTCCTGCAAAGGAAACAAAGAATCCTAAAATCAGCTCCTGAAAGGCAAATATAGGGAGGAACTGAATTCCCTGAAACCTGCTTTAAACGTCTACATATGTATTTTCATTAGATACATAAGGGCAACAAGCTAATCAGCTGGTGTAAACTGGAGTAGGTTCACCCAAGCCAATTTCCATGAGCTCAGGATCTGGCCACAGAGGGGCATGGCATGTAGGTATTCTGGCTGCCTCAGTGCTGGGGCTATCTTCAGAAGCAGACCATGCCATGGGTGAGCACTACCACCTTCTGTCCCCCTGCTGGACCATGGTTCCTGACCTACCTGTGTAAGAGCAACCACAGTGAAGCCCAGGCATTATTCCCTATGGAAATATTCTCAGTTGTACTCAATGGGCTTGCAGAAACTTTTCGGTGTTTGTTTTAGCAGGGATTCGGGGTGGAATTCTGTGCCAATAGTTTTCAGATTAGTAGTGTGCAATACATGAGCCCACTTCACAAGCTTTTACTTCACACTAACAGCTGCTGTAGTGTTGCAGAAATAAACTTTACAGCTTTGGCTGCATCCTGTTAGTTCAGCACATTATTAATATACCAGCAGCTTGCTGTGATAGTTTCCCATGAAATGCTGGTTTAAAATACGGTTGGTTCTGGATTGGATCCCTTTCCATTACATCCCATTCACCTGAAGCTCTCCTTCTCCCACACCCAGTACTTAAACTAAAATCTGCATGTCAAGGAGCTTTCTTTGCAAGTGTCTAATGAAATATTAGCTGGCCCCACCAAAGAGAGAAATTGGATCAGATGTGAAAGAATCAAGTTGATGTTCATCAGGTATATTTAGCTGCTGTGTCATCTGACACAATTTTATTGGTGAGAACTAGTGTCTTTCTGCTGCCATAACAAACACCTGTAATGCTGGAAGTAATTTATTGCTTCCAAAGAAACAGATGCTGAGTGGCTCTTCCCCTTTAGTGATAAACTACATGGGGAGGGATAGCTCTATCCTTAAATATTATATATTCACTTTGCTAAAAAGGAGCACTAGGCACTGTTGGGCTTGAATGAAAATTTACCAAAACTTATGTTGTATCACAGCAAAGTCCGGCAAATACCTAAATTCCTGGGTGAGAAACTACTGCACAGCAAGTAGCAACAAGATAGATGCTTTATCAAATGGGTATTTTAGTCGGTGACTCATCACACCATTCTCAGAACTACACATTAACATATTGCCTAGGGAGGTTTTAGACTAATGAAACATTTAGCCTTTAAATTTCAGCTCATGCTAGTTGAGCTGCATGTTCAACTGTACTTTAATACAGTGAGGTTCAGGTCCACCTTTAGTTATATTTGTTCCTATGAAACAATTTTATTAGAAATCCTGTTCCTACTTACATCAGTGCCATATGCTGGGTGCTACATTTGGAGGAGGCTGTATGTCTAAGTTGAGTTCTGAAGTGTAGCTCTTAGATGTGAGTAGGCAGAAGGCTCTTGCCTAGGCCAGTTTGCTGGCGATTAGAACTGATGCAGAAAAGACCTGAACTCTAGCACTTGACCTGATTTCTCAGCACAGCAAAGTATTTTGTTGAGAGGTTGCTTCCTGAAGCTCTGTCTTGATCAGACGGAGGCAATGCTGTTAAGCTGAGGAAAGCAACTGAAAGATCTGGTCAGGTGTATATCTGCCCCTTTAGTTGAGGGTGCATGTTTGTCATTTGCCTCTAGAATTAACAATATAGGATACTGGCATCCAGGTGGAGCTGAAGGTACTGATTTTGACTTAAAGCCCCAAATGGCTTGGATTTCAGACACACCTCTCTAGCCACGACATCCTATCTGAGCTGTGATCAGCAGAAGCACTCATGCTATTTCTGTGTTATAATAATGATGAGGCTGGTGGGAAGATGTTCTCTGTGAGGGCCCCAGGGCGCTGGAATGGCCCCCTGTCCCAGTCCAAAGTAGCTTGATTTTGTCAATCTTTATGGCATGTGACTGGCCTTTGAGGAGAACTAGGGGAGTCTGAACTACTGTCTGGCAATATTGGGGTGTTAATATGTTTATATTAAAGTTGCTGCTTTGTAGAACAAATGAGGCTAGCTGAGTGTGTGTTGATTTTTATTAGTTGTCAGGTCACTCAGAACTTGTGCATGGGCATCTTTGGTTATTAGAAATCAAAATAAGCAAACATAAAGGGAGATGGTAGCAGGGCATTTCCCATGAGGGGCCTTCATTTCTGGAATTTACTCCCTACCTCTTGGCATGAAATAGCCTGAATCTGTTGGCCTTCAGACCATGCTGCAAAACCCATGCATTCACATAGGAGTAGACATTCAAATACCCAGAGAGAAGATAGGTCCCAAACTCCCATTGAAAGTCAATGAGAATTGGGTGCCTAATTTGCATTTTTTGCCTTTTGAAAATCTCTGCCTGTTCCCCCCCAAACAAACAAACAAACAAACCTTTTTATATATCCTTTCCTAAGGGTTGATATTTGGGACTGATTTCATATCTAGTTTGGTTATTTTCTTATTTACTGGATTGGGAGTGTGGGGCAGCTGCTAGCTTTACTTTTATGCCATTGTCCTTTGATTGTGTCAAATGCACCTAGTGCCATGAGAGATGTTTCTTCAGAATTGGTTAGATATTGAAATAATAAATAAAAACTAAACATTAAACAACAGACTATGACGGAGGGAACTTTAAGGAAGGCAAATTAGAAGCGGATGTGGAATGCATCACTTCCAAAACTCATCCTTGGTTTTATTTTGTGGAATGACAATAAAGAACCAAAGATACAAGTTGGGTGAGGTAATATTTTTTACTGGATCGATTTCTGTTGGTAAGAGAGACAAGCTTACATAGAGCTCTTCTTCAGGTCTGGGCAACCTGATAGCATGTCACAGCTAAATACAGGCTGGAACAGATTGTTTAGTAAAAGTAGTTAACACGTATTTCAAGGGACTCTTGAAGGTGAAGGGGTTATAGATTGTTGTAATAAGCCATAAATCCAGTGTCTCTATTCCGTCCATGAATTTTACTGTCTAGCACAGTTATGAATGTGAAGTCCCAGGTTCATCTTTTGCAAGTGTTATGCGGGTTTCCTTTGAAGATGAGGACTGATAAGTCAGAGATAGAGTGATCACTTTGTGAAAAGTGTTCACCCACAGGTGACAGGGTGTTTTTGTCCTTTATCGTTTTCCTATGCAAGTTCATTTGAGAGTGTAGTGATTGTCAGGTTTCACCCACATATCTATTATTGGAGCATTAGGTGCACTGGATCAGACACACACATGTTGTAATAGATGTTGTTAAGCAGTTCTCAGGTAACCAGAGGATTGCAAAGTCACATGGAAAACAACCTAAGGCCCCAGTCCAATGGAAAATGTCTATCTAGACAAACCCCTGGAAACCATAGCTTCTGATCTATTCTGGCCTTGTGTAGGTCTCTGAGGTGCAGAAATCAGTCAAATGGTTCCAATATGTGCCCCCAAAATAGCAGAAGATAACTGTTTCTTCAAGGGATGCTGGAACTAGGGTTGTCAGCTGTCTGGTTTTCAACCGGAATGCCAGGTCAAAAGGGACCCTGGCAGCTCCGGTCAGCATCGCTAACTGGGCCATTAAACATCTGGTCGGCGGTACACTGGGGCATGGCTCCGTGTGGCTCCCGGAAGCAGCGGCATGTCCCCCCTCTGGCTCCTAGGTGTAGGGATAGCCAAAGGACTCTGCACGCTGCCCCCGACCCATGTGTCAGCTCCTCAGCTCCCATTGGCCAGGAACAGTGGCCAATGGAAGCTGCAGGGGCAGTGCCTGCAGACGGGGTGATGTGCAGAGCTGCCTGTTTGCGCCTTCATGTAGGAGCTGGAGGGGGGACATGCTGCTGCTTCCAGGAGCTGCTTGAGGTAAGTGCCTCCTGAAGCCTGCACCCCAACCCCCTGCCCCAGCCCTGATCCCCTTCCTGCACCCCAAACCCCTCATCCCCAACCCCACCCCAGAGCGTGCACCCTCAGCCAGAGACCTCACCCCTCCCACATCCCCACCAACTGCCTCAGCCCAGAGGCCTTCCCGCATCTGAACTCCTCATTTCTGGCCCCACCCCGGAACCCTCACCCCCAGCTGGAGCCCTCCCACCCTCCCACATCTCAATCCCCTCCCCCAGCACAGAGGACCCCCCCGCACTTTAAAACCTTCAGCCCCAGCCCAGAGCCCTCTCCTGCACCCCAAATCCCTCGTCCCTGGCCCCACATCAGAGCCCGCACCCCCAGCCAGAGCCCTCACCCACCCACCCACACCCCAACCTGGAGACCCCTTCCACACCCTGAACCCCTCAGTCCCAGCCCGAAACCCCCACCCCAGCCCAGAGCCCGTACCACCTCCCACACCCCAATCCTCTGCCTATCCAGGAGCCCCCTCCCATACTCTGAACTCCTCGGCTCCACCCCCCAGCCTGGAGCCCTGTCTGGCACCCCAAACCCCTCATCCCCAGCCCCACCCCAGAGCGTGCACCCTCAGCCAGAGACTTCACCCCTCCCACATCCCCACCAACTGCCTCAGCCCAGAGGCCCTCCCGCATCTAAACTCCTCATTTCTGGCCCCACCCCGGAACCCGCAGCCCCAGCCGGAACCCTCACCCCCTCCCACATCCCAACCCACTGAGCTATCCTGTTGAAAATGAGCGAGTGAGTGAGGGTGGGGAGAACGAACGACAGAAAGGGGGATGGAGTGAGCGGGGGTGGGGGCTCAGAGAAGGGGCGTGGCCTCAGAGGAGGAGGGGTGGGGCAGGGAGCAGGGCAAGGGTGTTTGGTTTAGTGTGAGTAGAAAGTTGGCAACCCTAGCTGGAACTTATCAGCTCACACTGAACTCGGGGAGCTGAGATAGCTCAACTTCTCTCAGGAGATACCTGGCACATCATGGCATTAGGCCATAATAAAACTGATAGCTTTGTTCTACAATTAACAACTGCAGGCCAGATTCTGCACTCAGTTACACTTGGATAAATCCAGAGTAGCTCATTTTATTTTAATACAGATATTTCAGTTTTATTCTCGTGTAACTGAGATCAGAATCTGTTTCCATTTTAAAAGTAGATAGTTACCTTAGTGCAGTATAATACTAGCTCCTGATTTCCTTTAGTGTTTGCTCTTTCATCCCAAGGTATTTTATACCCCCTTACCCCTCCCCAGTCCATTTTATAACCATTTATCATAGGATTAGAATTGATTTAGGGCCCAGTCTTCACACAAAGCATCCACTGTAGCAAACGGGAGTGTGCTCTGTGAGGACTGCAGGATCAGAACTTGAATCCTTTGGCAATGAACTCTGCACCTTTTTTGTCAATAATTTACTAATGCTATTTCTTATGGGCCTTATTGTCATTGCCTTACAATTGCTAACTCGTGGCTCCATTCAAGACTTTGTACTTTAGAATATATTCTTTAGGTATGGGGCTTTCAACAGAGCCTAAGAAGCTGAATTTCAATGGAATTTGGGATCCTAACTCCCTAAGGCTCTGTTGAAAATCTTGGCTTAGTTTTACATCTTGTGCATTTTGCTTGTTCTACCATATTTTTTACATGCTTAACTTTTTTTGTGTGCAAATCTTTCCATACCTTTTTTTTCTTCCTGGTGTATTTATTGTTTGATCTATATTCATATCCAGAGGCTTGGTCTACACTACACTAAAATGTTGCTCCCGCCAATGTAACTCGCCCGCTATGCTGACTTAACTCAACCTCCATGAGAGGCATACCGCTTAGGTTGACATAGTTAGATCAATGCAGTTTCTTACATAGACTGTTGCTGGCTCTCAGAAGCCTTCCCACAAAGCCCCACACTGACAGTTAAATTGGTGCAAGCGCTCGTGGTGAGGACACGCACTGCTGACACAAGGAGCATAGTGTGGACATGCAAAAGTGATTTAATTACTGCAGTGGCTGTACGTCAGCATAATTTAGATTACACTATAAAATTAAGTCAGATTTGCCCATAGCTACACAGAAGTTTGCCCACCCATTTACCGATTTCTTTCCTTCTGTTACGTTTGCCCTCATTAATATTATGCAGCCAGAGAAGATGATTTTAGTGAAATGGTTTGATTCCAATATTTACTTAGCAACAGGAAAATATTACCAATATTAACTTAAAAATCATAGAAATTATAGATAAACCAAATTACAGATATACCACTTAGACAATTCACTTGCCAGGTGTCGTAAGAGACCACATCTCTACTAATTTTAGGAAAAAATCCATAGATTGCAGTATCATTTTATTTGAGTTGATATAGACTGAAAAAGGAAAAGGAGAACTTCCCAGTCTGTATTGTCTGAAAGTCTTGAAGAGCCAGAACGTATAAGAAAATCCTAAAAGCTTACAGGAAAATAAAGATGAAGGAAAAATAGAAACTAAAGAAAATTGTTTTAAAAGAAGAATTTGTCTTTTTAAACACATACAAAATACCTTTCTATTACTGTCTTTTTCCAGGGCAGTATAATGTTCCTTTTATAAATCAAATCAGCATAGTGATAGGCAGATCATTATATGTCTTTGGCGTGTGTTTTGTCTGTGTTTGATTTCCGCCATGAGGAACAGGTGTAGAGATGCCTTAAGTAGCAAGGCGGCTAATGTATGCAGCAAGTTCCTCACAGCCTCTAAATTACAATTTTGCTTCCTGTGCCATGACCTTAGGTCCCTGACCCACAACTGCAGCATATTTTCTGTGACTAACAGCTGTAATTCCCTAATTATCATGCTGTAGTCGCCTGCTGTGCTGTAGGTTTTGTTACCAAGGAAGCAAACCAGGTTTTCCCCCATTTTCCTACCCTTGCTCAATACATTTCCAACTGCTGTAAATCCACCATTTGATGCAGCCCATAAAGACCATCAATTGTATCTCTTATTCCAAGGCTCCAAACTCTCTAAAACACACTATCAACACAAATATTTGTAGAGAGAGGGGAAAGTAGATCACATTAAGATAGTTTATCTTTTTTTTTAAAAAACCATTAAGCAACTAGTTCAAAATTATCCAGGACTGGAAAGTGAATAATTATATAATGGAGTGAATTTCAAACTTTAGGCCTGAGTGATACTGCAGGCCTGATTGTGTTGTAACTCATATATTGTCCTACTGAACGCAGTGTAACTAAGCACACACTATTTCTGAGACATTGGCTGTAGAACCACCTTCCTGGAAAAATAATTGGTACTCTCACATTAGGCAAACAACAGCACATCTTGCAAGCTGTTAAGTAGGAGCATGTGGGTGGAGTGAGGGTATGAATGTAATTGTTCAGAGGATGATTGACAAGGTAATGGGATGGATGTGTCATTTCTCCTAGTCTTCTCAATTCTTTGAGCTCTATAAGAATGATCACTTTTCCAGATGGAGGTGAGAACAGATCGGCACTAATCTACAGGATTAGACTAATACAGCCAATCTATAAAGTGACAGATAACAGTAACTAATCAGGAACTGTCATGGAAATGCTGTAGGCACTACGGCAAAATGCTTCATAACCTGTCTATTTTTAAGGAAAATATATCTTTATATTATAATGGTTGGCACTTATGTAACACATACACTTTCAGAACCATTCACTAATTAATCTTCACAACAGCCATGTGAGATAAGCTCCCAGCTAGGCCCTGGTGCATTCAGAATTTGGTTCATAATGTGAATGTGTTTTTGAAGATTCCAGTGTGTCAGTAAATGACATAAAGGGTCTGACACTTACCTGAGGTCCTTGCTCAGGAAAAATTCCCATTGCATTCAGTGGGAGCTTTTAATGAGTGTGTAGTTCTCTCAGTTGGCCCAAAGGAATTTATGTCTCAGTTCTGCCTTCAGCAGTTGACACCCATGTTTCTCCACCTCCACAACATTCTGTCAAAGCAAATATAGAGCTTTAAGTGATGTGACATTGGGAGGCCGGAGAACTATTTTCTACTTGATACTGTGTCATGGACTTGCTGCTCGACCTTGATCAAGTCACTTTAAACAACCTGTGCCTCAGTTTCTCTGGCTGTAAATTGGAGATAATAATGCTTACACACATGAGAACTATGGATGGAGAATGCTAAATAAGTGCTAAGTGTTCTTATTACACACAATTCTGTATATGTGCTGAGTATCATTATCGTTACATTTAACACATGTGAGATATCTACAATCTGAGTACTATTAATATTGCAACGGGTACTCATGCTCTTCTGATCTAAGTCAATGAAGCTCAGATCACACTTTACAGACGTTCAAATCCTGGTGTCTTTATAGTCAGTAGGGGTTTAGTCATTGACTTCACTGGGGCCATGATTTAATTCAACACATTTGTGAAGAAAAACCCATCATATTGGAGACAGTTACAGTTTCTGTTCCTGCATTGTCATGGTTTGTTTGAACATAATTTTAGTAGCACTTGTCAAAATATTTTAAAATTTCAACCAACTTTTGAAAATTCCTAAAAAACACAACCCTAATTGTTTTGCATTTTTTAGTGAAAATTTAGTTTTTGTTTTTCAACTAGCTGTAGTTTCATGTTTTTTATGATGATTAATACAAATATAGCATACATAAAAACATAAATCTAATAAAGACCTGCACACATCAGTGTTGGATTTTGTAGAAGTCTTACTTGGAAAAAATTTTGGTTTACTCATAAACTGGATGATGCCTTTGATCCATGGTGTCCTGTGATATATTCCAATAATCTAAATCACTCTTTTGGTTTAACAGCAGGATATGTGATAAATAGATAAAAAAAAATCAGACCCCAATTCTGCAACTAGAATCATGTGCATGGACTTTTGCTGAGACCAGTTGGGCTACGCCTGGATGTAGGGGTCTGTCTACATAGTTCTCTTTGCAGGATGATGGCCTGATTAATTTCAGCTGCTGTTTCGCTAAAAGGGGAAATCTGTTATGATCCTGCTACTCTTTTACACCTGAGCCAACACAAAACAAAAGTGACTTCTTCATGAGTAAGAACCACTTGCATTAGTAAAGGCTGCAAGATCAGGTCTGTACTTTCCTTAATTTCCTGTGGTCTTTCTTTTGGAGTAATCATATAGAATATTTACTTAAAGAAAAATATGAGGTGGTGTCCTTCTTTGGTTCTTCATGGTGTATAAATAAGGCATGAAAGGGTTTTTTTTTTTAGTTGTTTATTTTTAAAGAGTTTATTTTGCTTATTATTTATATTAGAAATTCAGGTCCTGTCTAGTTTGCATAAGTCTATGATAATTGGAAAACTAGTGAAATAACAGCATCACAAGAGTTAAGAGAGTAAATGTTGAACTGTTCAGAGGGAATTTTAAATAGACGGTTAATAACTCTTGGGTTTTGTGTTTATTTTTTTAACACCTATTAACATCAATGACTAATTAACATTTTAGAGAAAGGGCAACTTTGGTGAAGATTCCACACTCTCTCCCCTTTAATCAAAGGTGTGAGAGATCACAGCCCACTTGCTCTGAGATTTCCAAAAAGTTCTCCAACAACACTAGGAAAGATGAGACGTGATATTCCTGATATTTCTGAGGCAAAAAAGAAGCAGGAAGAGAAACCCTAACACCTTTTTAAAAAACAAAATTCCTTTAAACACCATAAAGCAGCAAAAATTGGGTGCATACCCAATTTTAAAAAAGCATTTGCAAGTCATCTTTACCTTGTATTGTATCTAAAAAAAAAGAAAAAACCTATAGTGGAATTACTTTCACAGTGTTAGAGTAATTAGCATTACTGGTCCTATGATAATAGTTCCTTCATAGAAATGTGTCTATACATAAGGTAGCTTCTTAAGGCAGAATTTGCTATTTGATGACTTTTAGAATCACATTTCTTCTAATCACAATTGGAAGGACATACATTTTTTTTAAAAATCCAAATTAATGAGACTTGTTTTGGTCTCCATGGATCAGTGCTGATGGGGCAGAAATGCTTGAAGATAGTTTGCCTGGATTACATTCAAAAAGATGTAAGTCCTCATTTCCGCAGACCACTTTTGTTGCGTCTGTCTGTCTAGATCAGGGGTCGGCAATCTGCGGCATGCGTGCCAAAGGCAGCACGATTTTTAGTGGAACTCTGTTGCCAGCCAAGGTCCCGTCTGCCAGCCCCACTCAGCTCACTGTCTGCCTGGATGAACAGAACCCCAGGCAACGAGCGGGCTGAGCAGGGCCAGCAGACAGGACCCCAGCCGGCAGGGGCCGGCGGACGGAACCCCAGACCGGCAGCGGGCTGAGCAGCTCGGCCCGCTGACGGTCTGGGGTTCTGTCTGCCGATCTGGGGTTCCGGCCGCTGGCCCCTGCCAGCTGGGGTCCCAGACGCTGGCCCCACTCAGCCCACTGCCAGTCTGGGGTTCCATCCGCCGGCCCCTGTAAATGTAAAATGTATTACTGGCATGCAAAACCTTAAATTACAGTAAATAAATGAAGACTTGGCACACCAATTCTCAAAGGTTGCTGACCCCTGGTCTAGATAAATTCGACAGGTGTGGGAGAAAATGTGAAGCACAATAGGAGAAAAGTTATTGCTGGTATGATGAATCGGACAGTAAAATCCTTCATCCTAGCTATTCCCCACTGAGAAGGAAATGTAGTAATATGTTCATACATAGAGGTAGAAGAGCTGAAGTAGTCTAAGTTTTTTTTTTTATACACAACACAGAGAAAGGAATTAAACCCATTTTTCAAATATTTTTCCATCGGCGTTTATAAATATGTACTACTTAATGAGGACACTGATATTAATTTAGAGGTAAGACTTTGCATTCTAGAGACCATGGGCCAAATCCTGTAGTCTCTACTCAAGGACAGAGGCTACCCTTGGATGTCTCAAGAACCGAGTCTACCCTTGTGCGGCTCTCATGGACTTCAAGGGGAGCCATGTACATACTTCTGAGGTCATAATTTGGCTCTTAGCTCTTAATCAAGGAAAACACTAGTTGGCTTTAATGACAGTTTTTCATGATGTCAGAACTGAAGCCCAAATCCAAGGGTCTAGCCAAGCTGTGCTTGGTGCAGGACCTGGGGAGAGGGTTGGGGTAGAGGAAGGTGACTCTAAGGGTACATCTACACTACAGGGGGGAGTCGATTTAAGATACGCAAATTCAGCTACGTAAATAGCGTAGCTGAATTCGACGTATCGCAGCTGACTTACCCCGCTGTGAGGACGGCGGCAAAATCGACTTCTGCGGCTTTCTGTCGACGGCGCTTACTCCCACCTCCGCTGGTGGAGTAAGAGCGTCGATTCGGGGATCGATTGTCGCGTCCCGACGGGACGCGATAAATCGATCCCCGAGAGGTCGATTTCTACCCGCCGATTCAGGCGGGTAGTGTAGACCTAGCCTAAAAGTTACCTTTCCTCTCCACTGAGCCTCAGCCTGACCATGGAAGGAATCTGCTTTGTGTGGAACTCAGAATAGCCTAAGGGTTCTTTTAAATTATGCCAGCTAGTGCAGTCCCCTGTGGTGGTTAGGAATTGATGGAGAGCAGTGCACGCCAGTTCCACCCTAAAACTGACCCAGGAATGGCCCCTGCACCTGAAAGAGCAGGCTATGCTGTCTTTTCACCACCAGCATTTCCCCCTGTATCCTGGGCTGCCCCCTGAGAGCAGCTCTCCATCCCCTTTGTATTAGTCTAGCAGTCCAAAGGAATGGAGCCAAGGGGTCAGGGTATATCCCTGAGTAAGGATTTTGCCCAATATTTTTTATTACTGTACTGTAGAAAGCACAGAACATATAACATTATAAAGTTCCTTCTGGGCAGGAGCTATGTAGGGGGTCAGAATAATATGTACATCTTTTAAATAGTCTCTCATGTAAATTTCTCATGGGAAAACGGCCTTCATATATTGTCTTGTACAGATCAATAAGATTGACTCTATATTGTGAAATCTAAGCAAAACCTTGATATTATTGGCTGCTCCTGTATAGAAAGTTCTTTACCCACTGTTGTCTAACAAAATATGCTAAATGCCATGTAGCAGAACTAGTGATGGAGCTACCAACTTTATAGTTTATGATCATACCTGACTCCTTAGACTATATATCAGGAGCATGAAATTGATTTCAGTGAACATAGACGGATGTATTTAATGTCAGGGGTGAATTTAGCCATGGAATATTAGCCCGTCCCTCCTAGGTAGTCTCTTTTCCCCCTCAATACTGTGCTATTGTTTTACAGTGCACTGTACTCAAACACTAATTTCAGAATGCCTAGAGCAAGCATGTTACTGATGAAATGAGAGAGCTAGCAAATGTATGTAAAAAGAAGAACAGGAGTACTTGTGGCACCTTAGAGACTAACAAATGTATGTAGTTCTTGAGCTTCAAGGGGAATGAAGTCTTTAAAAATAATTAAAGATCATTCTGGGTAAGCAAACTCCCCTGCTGCTTTGAGAACAGTGTGGATTTCTAACAGAGGAACAAGTCGATTTATTTGCTGTCCTGATTTAGCAATAATCTGGAAGCCCTAAGCCTCAAACTCATTTTTCTTACTCACACTGTAGAAATCCTGGGTTTGCCTTGAAGGGAACAGCAAAGACGCTTCATCCCAAAAATGTAGCTGGTATTTTCAGAACATGAGTTAATATACCTCACTGACCACTTAGAAGCTGTGCCTTGTGACCAGTCAAAACCAGCCCAACCTGACAGGAGAAAAAGGTCATGTGAAAATCCTCTCCGAATTCTCAGACATTCAGATGGACATCTCAGACATTGTCATTGATCAATTTCCAGATTTCAGAAACTTACCTCCCATTGTTCCAAACTCCAAAAATAGACCCATTTTGATTTTTAAAAACATCCACATGAATGATTCATTCAAGTCTACTCACAAAATAGTATGCCTGAGTCTGCTCCCTCCTAAACTGTGCATGGATATCAAGGATGTAATATGGCTGTTAATGAGACCACAATCAGGTCCTGTTCTCCCAGTATTGGAGCAAGAGAACTAGGTATTAGGTGCCTAAATGCCTCTGAGGATCTGGGCCTGAGTGCCTCAGCCCCAAACTGCCTGAACGCGTGCAGAGCTGCTAGTGGACCTAGATGTCCCTTCCTTGCACTAAGAGCATGCAAGCACTGTGGTTGTCTCCTGCTTGGGTGTTTTGATGAGGGCTCCCAGTGCCCCCACCCCCCCGCCCCAGCCTGTGAGTACTCACACAGGAACAGCTATAACTTAACTTCATTATTTGGTGAAACATTTTTTTTTGTATCTCATATAACTGGAGACAATACAAACAAAATGGACACACGCGCGCACGCACACACAGAGACAGAGTGTTAAGAGACTTGCTGTATTCAGGTTTTCCATGGAGGCTATTATTAGCAGGAATCGGAATGATGGAACTCATGGCTGGTAAGTTGTATTCATAACTGAGATATTCAAGCTGTGTCAACTGGAGTAAAGTTACATGGGGATATTTTTACTTCTTAGTGGTTGGGCATCTGCTGCTCCACTAAAAAAGCACAGAATCAACTGTTGTCTGGGTCCCCTTAGTTACTTCCTCCTGCAAAGATGCTACATTAGTTTTGAACAAGTACATGATTATTACACACCTACGTATCAAACATACTGCCTTTGTATGGCAACTAATATATTGACTGGAGAGAAGATGAAAAGAAGTCCTCATTTTAAAATGCAGGCATGTTGCTTGTCTGCTTTTTACTGCCTGCATCTCAGAAGTGTGGATTCATATGGTGTGGTGCACAGAACAAAACTTTAACTGTGAAGATCAGTGCCTTGGCCCATGAGTGATTTTGACCCTAACGTGGCATGGAATTTTTCCTAAGCTGGGATACACATTGCTAGTTGGTTCACATCCGGTACTAGGGGAAAAGACCTCATTACTTGAAGAAAACTACAGGTACTCATTTGTTACTTGCTACAGGATGACGGTAGTTCATATGAATTAATTTTCACTCATAAAAGATGACCCAAAATAACCACCTTATGGTTCTGTCAATCATGACTATTCCTAAACTCATGAAAATAAACTGATTATCCACTCCACTACCCTCATGTATTTATTGAATTTCTGCTATATACAATGTGCCTATCAGGGTCTTCAGCTCCACATACAAAATATAACATCACATACATTGAATCAACAACAATATATTTATCCAACATCCACTTCAAAATACTAGAGCACATACATTTATAGAGTTTTATTGTTTCAGTGAGTTTTAATTTACTCTTTGATGTAATCAACAAATAGATGTCAATTTTAAATGTCTGACCCAGCGTCTGCTTTAAGTAAATTTATTTGATAGTGTGTGTGTGGGGGGGATATCATAAATGAGAAGAAAGTATCTTCTCTTGCCTGTGATGATAAAGACTGCATTGTGGTGAGACCTTGTTGTTTGGGAAAAATGGGGAATAAAGGAGAGAGGCCATTAGCTTACTTTCTGCATCATAGGATCCTTGACTCAATAGTCAGGGGTAGCACTATAGAACATGCATGTAACCACAGATAACCGTGTTCAAATATGTCACAAATCTGACTTAAGTACTAATATGAAAGGAAATTCAAAGGCCAGGTTGAAACTTATCTTTACATCTATAACGACTAGTTGAAAATTTTCCAGTGGAAAGTTTTCTGCCACAAATGGCCAGGACTCTTTTTGCAGAAATGTATTGCTTTTGATGAAATTTTATTTTATTTTATCTTAACTTTTTGATAAGGTCAGAATGTGCTTTTTCGACCTTTGCAAAATGGAATGTTTTGTTTTTTTCATTTTGAAACTACTTTTTGTTTCAATTTTTTTAAAATTATATAAATATAAAATTTTTCAAGTCAGAATTGAAATTAAACATTTTTTATTCAGATCAAAGCATTTTGATCAACCCCAAACATTATTTTTTCCAAGATTTTTGTGGAAAATATCAAAAATGTTTGATTTTCTTCTGATTTGGAATGAAAATGGAATTGAAATGGAATTGAACTGTCAGAATTTCCTATGGAAAAGCAATTCTGAGTTTCATCCAGTTCTAACCTCTATTGAGGGCCTATAAGATTAACTATTGAAGCACATACAGGATGCAAAATTGTCCATTATGTGTTCCCCACAATATCCTGTCACATTTAAATGACTGTTTCTATAAGTATAGTAGAAGCCTCTCTAATTGGCACAGCAGGAAAAAGTCTAGTCTGATTAAGCGAAGAGGCCATTTAAAAAAAGTTTGATAAGAGTTTTAAATGATGTAAAATACACAGCTGACCATTTTTATTATTATTTTCATTATGGAAGAGTCTAGAGGCCCCAATCAGCAATCAGGGCACCATTATACAAGCTCTGTGTCCACATAACAAAAAAAATCCCTTTCCCTAAAGAGTTTACTGTCTAACTACAGGTATAAGATAAAAAATGACACTCATTGCATTTCTTCTTCCTCTTTAGTTGGTGCCTGATATATTAATAGAAGAGCTTAGAATTTTTTTTTCTATTTCTATTTACTGCCTGGTTAAACATCACTTAAACCCTTGGTACTGTCTGAATCAGGGGTAGGCAACCTATGGCACACATGCCGAAGGTGGCACATGTGCTGATTTTCAGTGACACTCACACTGCCTGGGTCCTGGCCCCCTGGCCAGGGGCTCTGCATTTTAATTTAATTTTAAATGAAGCTTCTTAAACATTTTAAAAACTTTATTTACTTTACATACAACAATAGTTTAGTTATATATTATAGACTTATAGAAAGAGACTTTTTAAAAACGTTAAATGTATTACTGGCATGTGAAACCTTAAATTAAAGTGAATACATGAAGACTTGGCACACCACTTCTGAAAGGTTGCCAACCCCTGGTCTGAATGCATCCCCACCCAGCAGAATTTTTGCTAATCTTATACCTATTAAACAGTACAATCATTGGCCTTCACTATCATTAGGTTACAACAAGCCCCCTGGAAGGCAGCCCAATAAATCAGACACTGTGTTTAAGCACAGATCTGGCATGCAGTTAGAGCCAGTGGGGAAAAAACTCCCACTGATTTCAATGGGAAGAACATTGGGCCCTGAAATCACCCTTTTAAAGGTACTGCATCACACTTGAGATAGTTTGGATCAACAGTAGGATAAAAATATAGGGCCAGATCCTCAGTTTATGTAACTCGTACTAGTTCAACTGAAGTCAATGGAGCTGTGACAGATTTACACCAGCTGAGGATCTGACCACAGAACTCTTCCCTTTTCTGGAAAATTTGCTGCGTCTCCCAGAGTGATGCATTTTAGCTGTAAATCATTGTGACCAGTTGTGAGTCGAATAAGAAAAACCAGGGAATGAAAAAGTTCAGGATGTATTTATTCTCACTAAACAGGAAAGAGAAATGTTTTCCCTTTCAGAAACAGAAGCAGAAATGAACTTGGTCCCAAAGCTAAAAAAATGAATGAATGCACCAACAGATGTCCCGATTTTATAGGGACAGTCACGATTTTGGGGTCTTTTTCTTATATAGGCTCCTATTACCTCCCACCCCTGTCCCGATTTTTCACACTTGCTGTCTGGTCACCCTAGTTGCTAATGCCATTTGTGTCAGCCTGCCCCAGTGGAAAACTACCCTTTCCTACTATTCCTGTGTAATGCAGTATTTGTCTTGTAAACGTAATGTTTTGGTGCCATCTTCCTGGTGAAAAATGAGTTTTTCCTAGACTTCATTGTGACTGAGATAAATGCCTAAAAGATCCTTTTTGCCTGTAACTGATATCTGAATCTGGGTGAAAATGGTTAATATAATTCCTTACTTAGCTAGCACTGAAGATGTGCATGACACTTTACAAAATAGTGAAAGATGCCCCAATGCCAAGTCAAGATCAGGTTCTAGGGCTTGTCTACACAGTGTTGTAGTCTGCCCCAGGGGCGTGTAAATTTTAGTATGTACTAATGTGTTGTGCACTAACTGGCCCTTGTGGACCCTGCTTGTGTGAAATAAGAGTTCCCTAGAGCGCATTAATGTAGTGCTATGTTAATGCGCGCTGTGTTCAAACAGTACTAGGTTTGCAGGCCACACTATTGGGCACTAAAACATACACGTCTCTGGGGCGGAGTAAAATGCTTCTTTGACAAGCTGCTAGTATTATTGTTGGTCAGATTCAGACCTTACACTTTGAAGGACAGATTTGCAGCAGCTGGTTTTGTACCTGGAAATTATTTATTTTCAGACGCAAATTAGGTCACTTGAACATCTAAGCATCTGAGTGTCACCCCAAAATCAGGTACATAGATGAACAACTGGCTTAAATTGTGGGTACAAATAATTCCAGGCAAAAACTGGTGTAAGTTACAGGCACAAAAATGGGGACTTGGTTAGAGTAACACTCAATGTTTGGCCCTTATGGTGAAAACTTGCTCCTGTCGTGGTTCTAATTTTTTGCACAAGGAATTACTTCAGTTAGAGTGTATGCTAATTTATCCTGGGAACACTGTTTATATAAGACTGGAGTGCAAATCCTTTTTCTGAAAGGGGTTCTAAGTCCATTGTAGTCTTTTAAAAATTGTATGTACTGTTTTCTAATTTTACATTAACTTAAGAGCTGATTCAAAGCCCTCTGAAGCCATCAGGTCCTCACTGATTATGGATGATGTCAGATTTATAAAATTGAAAATGCAACGGGCAAGATCCTCAGCGGATGTAAATCAGCATTGATCAAATGAAGTCAATGGACTGAAACAGGTTTATGCCAGTGGATGATCTGGCCCAAGCTCTCCATAGTCCAGCTTTTGAAAATAGCTCAGCATCCACTATCAAGGACAAATGTTCAAGAGAGCTCAGCTCCTGTTTATACAACCAGTGCATGGCCAGTTTTTTCTAAAGAAATCAGCAACAAATCTGGCCATAAGTGTCACAAGGAGAGCTGGTTGGGGCTGAGCACTATTGAGAACCTGGACCTTATTGACAGATGCCTACATGGGAGCTGAGCTCTTGAAAATTTGGCCCCAGTTGTGGGTGCTGAGCATTTGAAAATCTGACCCTGTTTGTCTATGAAACAGGCACAGCACAGGGAGCAAAAGTGTACACTTGCCCCATGCTGCTGCACCAATGTGCTTCAGCCCTGACATGGAGAGACCACCTCTAGGGTCAAACAGTAAATCAGCCAGCAAGCCTTCCCATTATGATAGTAAGCTTTTCTTAAATGTAGGAACCTGTCCACTTGGAACTGAACTGACACCAAGACAGTCAACAGACAGTAACAAATTTCAGCCACTAGGAACCTGCTCTGTTTTGGAACCAGTGACTTAGGGAATATCAGCACAGTAATCAGAGGGGCGACTGTAGCAGTGGAAGCATACCTGGGCTGCTTTGATCTAGCTAGCTTGAATAACAATGGCAGTGAGCTAGCTGCTTGAGTACTTACCCAGAGTCCTGGCCAGGTTTGTATAGACCATGCTGCCACCCGGGCTGTCGTGACTTCACTGTAATTTAAGCTAGCTAAATCCAAGCTAGCTCAGGTACGTCTACACGTATTGCTACATGTGCTGCAGTCACGCCGCTGGCTGCAGTGTAGACATACCCTTAGACATGAAAGGGTTTTCATCCCCTGTATCAGCCAGTGTTTCTGCCTTGTTACCCACCAAATTTCTTCTGAGTTTTGGCTCCTTTTATAGAAGGGGTTTTGAGCTTATATATTTTACACCATGAATCCATCATAGCTATCGAGTTTCTTACTTTTTAAAAATATCTACTTTCTTCCCCTATCATGGAGGATACTAGATAATGCATTTCTTGTTGGAGATGTTTGAGCGCCCAACAGAGTTACACTAATGGACTCAAACAGTCTATGAAATAATTAAAGAAACAGAAGTTTTGACATTAAAAATATCTTAAACCCAACTATTATTTTGTTTCACGAAGTTGAGCTCAGTAAAAATCCTATGGGTTTAAAATGCAGAGATTATAATAATTATAACAATCTATGTAGCTCTTTTCATCAGTAGAGTTCATAGTGCTTAGCAAAGAGGTAAGGATCATTGGCCCAGATCCTCCAAGGGTGTTAGGTGCCTGAAGACCCTTGAGGTTCTGGGCCATTATCCCTATTTTACAAATGGGGAAATCGAGGCACTGAGCAGTGATGTGTTGTGCCCAAGGTCACCCAGCAAGTCAGCGGCAGAACTGGGAATAGAGCTCAAGTTTCCTGAGTTGCAAGCCCTATCCACTAGAACACACTGCCTCCTTTAAGCACATCCTCATTCAGTATAATGCAGTTTTTAAAAATCTCCCTAGTTACAGTGGGCCAAATTTGAACCCCTTTACTCACATTGAACAGCATCTTATTATTTTCAATGAGATTTCTTAAACACCAACTAATAAGCATGAGTCTGGGTATCAGAATCTTGTCTCAAATAATGGTTTTTCCTGCATCATTTAATGCCATCCATGTTTAACTATAGTTCCTCATTGACTTCAGTGGGAAGTTCTGCCTAAAAACTGATAGGATGTTATCATCCTCTTTTTCTAACAAATGCAATCAGAATATTTCTCAGACCCAGGTATAAAGTTCCCATATCATCTATTTGGAAAATTTAGAGGCATTCAATTGAAGTTTCATCTATGGGCTTTGAATTCCCTGATCATCATGCAATCTCCTGTAATGGCTGGAACAAGCTGTACCCTGCATAATGTTTTTGGACTTTGGCTGCAGTCTGATCATTCCAGACTGGCTCAATGAGAGATGGGAATGGCAGGAATCTGGTGAGAGGATATGTGCTCTCCACCAGACTTCTTGCTGGCATCTCTGCAGGGACATTGTTTCTGAATGTTTCATGAGGATAAACAGCTTAACTAATATTTTTTGATGATATACAAGATAATCAAAGAACATATTTAATGTAACAGCTATTTGCATATAGTAACTAGAGTGCTGGTGTCAAGGTGAGTCAAATAATAGCAAGAAGATTACACCTAGACCATACTTGGGAGCACAATGTGGGAATGGTACAAGTAGCCTTTCCCTCATGCCCTTGCATGGCTCAGATCATAATAATTAATTAAGATATCCCACCTCCTAGAACTGGAAGGGACCTTGAAAGGTCATCAAGTTCAGCCCCCTGCCTTCAACCTAGCAGGACCAAGTACTGATTTTGCTCCAGATCCCCAAATGGCCCCCTCAAGGATTGAACTCACAATCCTGGGTTTAGCAGGCCAATGCGCAAACCACTGAGCTATCCCTCCCCCCTGTATCATAGGTACAGACTCCTGAGGACTGGAGGCAGGGCACTGTGGGTGATGGGACCTCGACTACAGAACCTGCTGTTCTGGCAGTCTAGCAGAGCCCGATTGTTAACTTTAATAGCAAAGTGCAAGGGTCATGTTTTTAACTGCACCTTTGCTGTGTCTTTTCTTACTTTTCCAGTTTCCCAATTATCAACTGATGTTTGTTTTCACCTTTGATGTGGCCAGACACACTGTGGATTAATGACACAAATAACGTTTAAATAAGTTTTAACTTTAAAATGTACAAACTTCCATTTCAAATTCACAAAACTTCACTTGCAGAATATAACTGCAATTCATGGAGCCCTAGAGATCAAAACTCAGAGGCTAAAATATGCATCCCCAGAACCGATGGCTACTTTACACCATAAATATTCACTGATGGGAAAAATACAACACTATAGATAGAAAGAGGGCCCCATCAAACACATGTGGCCAAACAGTTGATATAGAGAGACAATGGCATTGGAATAACTTTTAACTGATGTTTTAATGTGTCCTGATTTAGCATGACCATCTTGTTCTTTTTGTATTCTGCAGTCAGAATCTATCTTAAGAATGTGTGTTGTTAATTCAATTTGTTTCTTTCATGTAGAAACATGGTAAAACTAGCAAAATACTGCTTGTTTCTTTTATTCTGAGTTACATTTGTGCCTAGCCATACCTTTAGACACATTACAAAATCAGTTGCTTGCCTATCAAAAAGATGACCTCGATAGCATGCCTGGAAGGCTAATAAATCCACATGGTTGAACTACAGAGGGAAAGTAAATTTGAGAGCAAAAAACTTTTAATAGGCATTGCCCCTTCCCAGTTAATACAAAGTGCCTCCACTGGAGCAGTATTTGAGAGGGGGAAAGGTGTATTATACATGAAGATATTATTTGCCACGCAAAGAAAGAATGTGAAATGATATGCCAACAGCAGTATAGCCAACTCTTGCAATTTTATTCCAAATATCTTGCTGTTTGGTGTTCTTCTTAAGGTCCCAACTCCTGGAGTCATGTGAGAATCTCAGCTTTCATTCTAAAGATAAAATAAGTTTCTAGCCCTCCTGGTTGTAAAGAAAAGCTTGAAAACATGATTTCCCAAGGCCCCCAAACACAGAAGATAAATAAAAAGAACTATAAATCTATATACAAGTGATTTTAAGCCAATCATGATTTTTAAATACCTGGGGTTGGCAATACTGCATCAGAGTTAGAAATTATGAGATTTAATGGTCTACATATGCCTAATGAAAAATGTTGAAAATCACTAGTCAAAGACACAGTTAAGGACATATATGGCTCCATTCTTAGCTCTGCCATGGCCCCTTTATGCCATGGCTGTACAGCTGGCCTCTGAGGGCTCCTTTGGGATAGAGGAATCCCCAGTGGCACGATGGTTGTATATGCAGCCAACAACAACTCAGCCGCCGGCCTAGGGGATATGGCGAAGGAAAGCAGTGTGAGGTACACAGTGGCTTCAATGTACCATCAGCTAGCCCAAGAATAATGGAAGAGCAAAGGCATTTTACAGCAACCTTTACAAACCCTTCTTCCCCTTGGGTCCTGCACCCAGTGCAGCTCAATATGACCCAAACCTAGGACCCATATTTCCTTATTTCTCATCCATCAACTTTTATTACTCAGGTTATTTACATGAAAACAGGATTGTTGTAGCTGAAGAGATGATACCTCTCTACTTGCTGTTCTTCCTCATTAATTGCCATTTCTCTATGACATCACTTAGTAGTTGATCTGGAGATTATTATGATGAAACAATGAGAAAGTTCTGTGCTCTTTAGTTTCATGAGGGGAAGCTTTAAGAAAGGATTAGGCCTACTTAGTAATTTAAATAGTTTTTTTGGGTCTTCATGGAAATATTTTAACTTAAAAGGAGGATGCAAACAAAAAATACACAGTGTGTATACTTACACAGCATGTATGCATATAAAAGTGTGTATATGGTAGCATGTGTTGCGATAAATTGCATTTAGGCATTAATCTTCATCCATTTTATATCTCAGATTTGAAAACTCCCCAAACTGCCAGGACCCGAGTCTAACTAGCTAACCAGCAGAGCTGGTTATGTGAACAATATTTCCTTGCCCCACAATCACACTCATTCCTCATAAATCCTAAACGACGATGAAGGCATAATGAGCATAAATTAAAGTCATGTTAACTGACTCTTTTAGAAGGAGAAGGATGAATTAGTGACCTTTCAGATCTCTCTGACTGATGAATTAGTGACCTTTCAGATCTCTCCATTGATGGCCAAGAGCAGTTAAAGTGACTGTTGTCCACCTTTTTTTTTTTTTTTTACTTTAACTGTAGTAATATCTGACAATAGTAAGAAACTATTAGATTTTTTTGCCAAGTGATGCACGGTAGATAAAGTAATCTGAAGGCTGATTGGAGTTGTAACCAGAGCTTTCATACTTTCTGTATGATTTGCAACTGTATTTGTAGCTTTTAGAAAGTGTTGCAATTATTGTTCCAGTCATGGTCTATAATCTAGATGGTGAGTCATGTAAATGCCTTTCCATTCTGTTTTGAAGTAGCATACTCTATAAAATGGAACAAAAATGAACTGGGGGGCTAATAAATAGCCGTTTACATGGTACTCCTCCGTATGGCACTCCCTGCCAAAGGAGGGTTCATTATAGAGCTTTTAACACTTGGCAGAAAAGGCTAAAGAATTACTTTGCAAATAAGTCTGGTTGCCTTTTTTTAAAAAAAGGTCCCCTGGATCTCTTCTAATTGGACACAGCCTGATACTTTTGACAGTATGTGTGTGAATTCCACTTCATTTCTCTTTTGCAAGGCTTCCAGATCTGAAGGTAGAAAGGAAGAGGCTGAGGACACAGATTTTGTCAATGAAAGTCTGGGAAGCTTGTTATTTTCCCCCAAAAGTTCTAGTGTATATTTTTATTCTATTTTTTTTACTTACCATAACAAAAGGCATATAATCTTCAATTTTTTTAAAGTGTTGGAATGTTAATATGTTTTAAAAATGCCACCCACTTCATTAAACAACCACAATCAACAAAAATGTACAGCTATTTGGTAATTCCCGCCCCCCCATGCATTTCAGAATATAGATCTGACTCACTGATGTAACAAAGGAAGTTAAAAATTTACACTAATTGTTACCAGTGAGGTATCTGAGCATAGTACATCAAGAAGCTCAGATGCGCATACATTGACTTGTCTATCACCATACACAGGGTTTCAGCCCCCTGCTACTTTTTAAAATTAATTATGATCATAAGTGAAAATATTGTAATGATCAGCTTCTTGCCAGTCACTGATAAGCCAGGTGCTAAAGTACCTTTGGATTTCCAAACCATATGGATTTCCATCAGAACATCCCAACATCCATCAGAACAACACATTTCTGCCTAATGTAAATCATTTTCTAAGTGTAATTTTAAATAGATTTTAAGGACTTCCTCTCTACAGATCCAACAGTAAACAAGGACAATGTCCATTAGTCAAAAGAGAGTAAAGAAAGAAAACAGTGAGAGTCTAATTTCTGGACTGGTTCCATGCTAGAGGAAATCCACCAAAGGTAGTGGAATCGCGCCAGTGTTAAAAGGTGTAATAATTGAATGGATAAATCAGGCCTACAATGTTTTTATAACATTCTCCCATTTTTGTTTTAATTTTGACTCCATTATCAACTTGTAAAAGTATAAAGGGTACCATTCCTCTGGGGTTAGAGGCCTGCAGCTGGCTGACTAGCCACACCACCTGCACCTGAGAAACATCTGGAACTTAATTAATTATCTTTATTAAAAAGGGCAACAGGAAGTAGAGAAGGGGACTGCAACACTCCCCAAAAAGCTGAGGGGAATGGAGCCTGCTCCCAATGGACTGTTACTTGGGCTACTGTAGAGACGAGTTGCTGCAGAAACTGAATGGATAGAAGAGAGATTGTGTGAAGTCTTTTATTACTGAGGCTCTGAGTTAAGAGCCAGGGCATTTTGGTTACTGAAGTTACTGGCATGAGGGACAGACTTGGGAAAGGGGCTACTGGGCCTGCACAGACTTTGAGAGAAAAGTGTGCAAACTTTTGATTGTTAAAAAAGGCCAAAATAAAACAATTATCCATGCTGGAAACTGCTTCTCTGGATTCCTTGAGAAAGCTCAAACAGAATAACTCAGGGAGTGAGCTATCTCAGTAAGAGCAAAACCTGCTCCTGTAGGAGGAGGGTGCTATAAGATAGTAGTGTAAAAGGAGATGGGCCCATTTTGTTTTTGTTTTTTTTAAGTCCAAAAGTCCTCTTACATCTGAATTTTGGTGAGGCTGAGATGCTTATACCCTTTTTTACCCTGTATTTTCCAATATTCTAATTTTTTTATTCAGCATAGCCAGTCTTAAAAACTAACACTTCCCAGTGTCTATTAATATTAGCACTGAGGAATCTATAGAACCTGCTCCAAATGAATGGTCTGACGTTGCACAGAACCACCAGAAAGATGGGCTGTGACAAGGGGCAGAGGTGCTAGGCCGGGTTCCTGACTGAGGGCAATCAGTAACTATGAGCACAGAATACCCTTGGGGGAGGGTAATGGGAAGAGGTTAAGAAGGTGGCTTTATATCATCTTTGAGTCCTCTGGACTTCTGTGGCCCTAAAATGGGCCCCAGCCTATGTTGGCGCAACCAAGAACCAAGTTAGAGCAAGAGAAGATGTTCTAACCTAAGGCAGTCTTTTCAGGGCTGCTTGTGGGCTGTGCAGCAGTCCAATATCCCAGTAATATCTGGTTTCAGGACACATCTCCTCCCACTTTTTCTTGTTCCACCCTGGCACTTTGCTTATACTGTCATTTGCACTGAGGAGCAGCAGAAGGCACCTTACATTGGGGTGACATTGCTCCTGCACTGGGAAAATTTTTCCCCAGTCCTTTGTTTTTCTAACAGCCTCTATATGTCACCACCACAGCAGCATATAGGTAAAGAGATTGGCGGGGGAGGTGTAGAATCAGCCTCTAAATGCTTACACTAGGAAATCATGTAAATATACTGTAGTTCACTGATAGAGAAGTAACCTCCCTGTTTAGGAAGGAACTGACTAAGCTATTAGTCTGAGGAGTAAAATTGCTGTCCCTGATTATAAGGGAATAATTTTAATTGTAGTTCATAGAGGGCTTTTGGCTTCTCTGTTTTAAATTAAAATTTTTAAACTCAAGCTCCTGAAAATACATAAGATAGAAAATCCCTCTGTGAAAGACATCTGCTGTTGAAACTTAATGGCTAACTCTCCCATTTGACATGGACTTTAAAAATTAAAATAAAATCTCTCTTATATCTCATTGGTGTCCAACAATGTAACTTTGTTGGGTTTTATGCTGGACTTTGACTTTCATTATTATATTCCTTAATATTCTGTTACGTTCATCTGTACTGCTTTATGTTAGGGAACAGTAAAACCTAATGCAATATAATAAAGATGACATTACATATACTGATAAGTTGCAGTAAACAGCAAAGCAAACATTTGAGGATGTTGTTTGGGCCAGGCAATGGGCCCTGACTTTTCAGCCTGAGGGTGAGTGACTTACTTGAAAATAAATTCTCTTGAATACACTAGTAAGGGGGGAAAAACCAGTATCACACATTGGAAAAATTGGACCTTTCTGCTTTAGATTTCTTCCCTCGCTGTTCCCATGTACCTGTCTGCTCTGCTGCTATTTTTTTCACTTGTGGATGCTGCAGCAGGAGTGGCAGCTCGGGCTAGCCACACAAGTTCAAGCCTGCCTCACCCACTGCGTCCAAGCCTATGCTGCCCCCCATGCTGCAACAGCCACCTCCCTGTTTTTAGCTGGGAGGCATGCCAATGTAGACCTAGAGGGTCCCCTTGCAGTGGAATGAATTTGGTCGCACATTACAAGGACAGGATTTGGCTAGACGTGCAAATTTCCAGTGCACTGAGTGGTGCAAAGTAGAGCTCCAGAAGAAGCAGGAGAGAATCAGGCTCCAGGATAGAGTTGAGACCAAAGAACCTGCCAGTGCATAGATCCTTCAGTTGCTTGCCCTCAGCAGGGGCACGTAAGAAACACACCGAGCCACTACAGCCAATAGACCGATGCAGTCCTCACAGAATGGCTCTGTAACAGTTGTATAGCTATGGAAGGGGGTAATCCCTCCTTCCATCCCTCCCAGGCACCTGCCTGTTGCCTAACCTAGTTCAGCTACTGTTCAGACTAAACCAAAAGGCATGTAGCAAGTCCCCAGCAGAGCTATGTAGAGAACTGATTTACATCATCTTGCGTTAGCCAAAGAAAATTAATGAGAAAATCCATTAAAAGAGTAAAAGAAAATGGTGCATTTAAAAAACAAGAAAACAAAATTTTCAGTATTTTCAATAGAGGATCATAGCACACTTCCAACTAGTTTTTGTTTATTTAGTATTCAGGGCCATGGGGATTTGAGAACATGGATTGTATCTTCCTGGTGAGAGAATTACTATGAAACGATGCACATCCATGTGAATTCAGTTTTGTGTTACCCATAGATAATCTCTACTGAGGGCACATTATGAATGGTTCAGACAGACTGATAAATAGCAAAAAAAAGTTATAATAACAGGAGTCATGTTAACTCCCTCCAACTATAAGACAGTGATACTTCAGAAAGTGGTGAATCAGAGGTTACAAGTGACTTGGGAAGGTCAAACTGTCAGTCAAAACACAGACTCCAGGAACCAAGCAGAAGATCTGGACTATACAGCAGCACAGCCAAAAGTCATTAGCCCTCAGTTTGATACATGATCAGATGCTTGACTTTTATATAAGAAGCGCAAATTTTACAGATGTCATAAAATTATTTAGTTTGGTCAAGCTTGTGAGAAATTAAGGAAGGATTTAGCTAAAACAGATTAGGAAACATTACGGTAGCTGGATTTTAATTTGCAAAAAATGCAGCACACTATAAGGAGCAATTTTAATTATATATACATAAATCAGCTCTAAATTAACTGCAGTATTCATGAAAATTATCTAGGCTTCACTGTGCATGGGCCTATGAACATTTTTGCTCAATGTCTAGTGGGTATTTTAAAAAATATACTGGATTGTGTTAAAGGGGGGAAAAAATAACACTGGAGTATTATAATCTGAGTTATAGAGTTTAAAGCCAGAAAGGCAAACCAGATTATCTAGTCTGACCTCCCGTATATTATAAGCCACCACCACCATCCAGCATCTGCACACTAAACCCAACAAAGTATTACAGCCCATGAGAGACCAGACAAACCACAAGCAGAGAATCAGAGGGACAGAGCTGCACCAGTGCCTAGGGCCCCCACAATAGCAGGGAAATGACTAAATGAGAGAGCTAGATAATCCTGGCAAGCGCCCTGCACCCCCATGCTGCAGAGAAAGGTGAACTGCACCGTCCCACACCTCCTCCAAGGGCACTGCCAATCTGATCTGGGAGAAAATTCCTTCCTGACCCCACATATGTTGATCAGCTAGACCCTGCATGTGAGCAAGAACCAGCCAGCCAAGCACCTGAGATAGAGAATGCTCTTTGCTACCTCAGAGCCTGCCCTGCCTTGTCCAATGTCCTATCTCCAGCCAAGGCCCATCCTTCCTGCTTCATCGGAAGGAGATAAAACCCTCTCCCAGAATACAGTGGAAGGGAGAGTCCCTTCCTGACCCCTGCAGGTGGCCAGCTGAAACCCTGAAGTTTGGGCATTTAGGAGCATTTGTTTATATCCTTTTGTTTTTGTGCCAACATTGTCCATTAGCTTAACTAGCTCTTTACCTTACCTGGTATTTACCTCCCTAATGTGTTAAAGAGTAATCATATCCCATCAGCTTAAGCAAGCTGAGCTCTCATAATATAGTGTCCTCTCATAATATAGGCCCTTACAATGGGGTGGATGAGCCCCACACTGGTGAACAGCTTTGGGCTCAGAAGATCCTGCCCAGCCATACTTGCGGAGTATGCTCACATTAGAGGTGGGGGCTCAAAGGGGAGCAGCTCAGCTCAGTCTGGGTTGACGGAGCAGGGGAGCAGTCGAGCTCTGCAAACTCCTGCAGAGAAGCCGCTGGGGCCAGGCCCACTGCCAAATTGCCACAGGCCCTTCACTCCATGGGGGCCGGGAATGACAGGCCACGGCTGATAGAGGAAGACCGCCCACTCCCCCCCCGCGAGCACGATCAGAGAGAACTGAATAAAAAAAAACTGACTAGTGGCACTGATGGAGGAGCCCAAGATGGGATAGGAAGTGGCCCAAGGGACAAGCATAAGGGCACCTGCTCCTAAGCCAAATATTTGAGCTATTATTCACAAGGTCCTGGGCTGAAACCCAATGGTGCAGGGGGGACCTAGGTCCCCTTATCTCCAGCCACTGACTCTGACCACTGGGTACTATGGCCATTGGCTCTTGCCACTGGGTGGAGCTGCCAGGTTCAGACTTCAATCCCCTGACTGCCCTCCAGTTCCCTGATCATCCCAGTAGTTCTTCTCTGCACCTGTTTATTTACATTCCTCTTTCTTGCACATGGGTGACCAGCACTGTACACGGTATTCCAAATGAGGTCCTACCAGTGCCTTGCACATTGGCATTAATGCTTCTCTATCTTTACTGGAAATGCTTCACCTAATATATCCTAGGTTCCCATCTGCCTTTTTTCACAGCCACCTCACATTGGTAGTGCACAGTATTCCTGTGATCGACCCACACACCCATGTCTCTCTCCTCCTTTGTCTCTTCCAACTGATGAGCACCCAGCTTGTAGCAGAAATTCTTATTGTTAGTAAGTGCATGACCTTGCAATTTGTGCTATTGAATTTTGTCCCATTTCTATCATTCTGATCTTCAAGGTCATCCATATCTTCCTGTATACTCTTCCAATCCTTTTCTGTATTGACTGTCTCCCATCTTTGTATCAACTGCAAATTTAATTAGTACACTTAGATTTTGTGCCAAGGTCATTAATAAAAATTCTCAATAAGATTGGTCCCAAGACTGATCCTTGAGGAACTCCACTAGACCTCCCTCCACTCTGATAATTCACCTTTCAGCACAACAATTTGCCTTCTCCCCCTTAGCCATTCCTTATTCACTATACAATGCTTGTACTGGTACCCATCTTCCCTCATTTAACTAATAATTTCCCATGTGGTACTATGTCAAATGCTTTACTGAAGTCCCAGTATATTAGATCTACTGCACTTCCCTTATCTAAAAAATCAGTTATTTTCTCAAAGAAGGAAATCGGATTAGTCTGGGATGAATAGTTTACCTTTGGTAAACCCATATTGCATTAAAATCCCCTTTACCACTTTCCTCTATGAACTTTATTATTCTTTCCTTCACCATTTGTTCTAAAGCCTTGCATACTACTGAGGAGAAACTAATGGGTCTGTAGTTAACCAGATCACTTTTCCCCCTCCTTTCTTAAATATAGGTATGACATTAACTATTCTCCAGTCAACTATTCTCAGTACACCCCCTGAATTCCTTGCTACTGGACTAGCACACTCACATGCCAATTCTTTCAGTATTCTAGGATAGAAATTATCTGGTCCCTCTGATTTGAGCATGTTAAGCTCTTTAAATTATTCTTTCACCTCAGATGTGGTAGCTTCCATGTCTAGACACTCACTTCCATCAGCCATACTGCCTTCATGCACAGGTTCCATATTTTCATCCTTATTGGAAATTGAGGCAAAGTATTCATTTACTTTTTGGACCATGCCTAGATTATCTTTAATCTCCTTCCCATCCACATTGTATAGCAGCCCAACCTCGTCCTTCCTCATTCTTTTTTTTTTATATAACTAAAATACCTCCTTATTTTAATTTCCTTGGCAAGAGCTAATTCAACTTGACTCTTAGCAATTCTCACTTTATTTCTATATTATCTGACCTCCATGATGTAGCTTTCTTTGCTGATCAGCCCCTTTATCCACTCCCTGTAGGTTCTCTACTTACTCCTAATAACTTTTTTGAGGTGGTTATTCATCCAGCTGTGTCTGGAGCCTTTCCCTACAAGTTGTTTCCCCTTGCTTGGGATGCAAATTTCAGACAATTTTCATACAGTTGAGGAAATGCCAAGCCTCATCTGCATTTAAATCCTTGAGCTCTTCAGTCCAGTTGCCTGCTTTAACTAATTCTCTTAATTTCCCCAAGTGTGCCCTTTTGAAATAAAAAATCATAGTTGCCAACCTAGTTTTGATTATCTTTCCATTTCATTTAAACTGAAATCAAGTCATGATCATTTGATCCAAGTTCACTTCCTAGGACTAGCTCTTTTATGATGTCCTCACTACTTACCAAAACCAAATCTAAATTTGCTTGGCCTCTTGTTGGTTCAGTTGGTTTGATGAAGAAAACTGTCATTTATCACATCTAGGAGTAAGTGGACTTTACCAGTATTAGTAGAATTTATTCTCCAATCTATATCCAGGAAGTTTTTTTTTTTTTTTTTTTTTTTTAAATATGGAGATATACCTATCTCATAGAACTGGAAGGTCATCAAGTCCAGCCCCCTGCCTTCACTAGCAGGACCAAGTACTGATTTTGCCCCAGATCCCTAAGTGGCCCCCTCAAGGATTGAGCTCACAACACTGGATTTAACAGGCCAATACTCAAACCACTGAGCTATCCCTCCCAAGTTGGTCTCCTAGTATGACAATTCCCAAAAATGATTTCTCTAACAGAGATCACTATCCATATCAGAGTCAGACTCTGGGAGCCTATATCAGACCCCCTAACCCTCTCCCAACAGAACCTCTTTTACAATCCTTCCCCAAAGTGATTTTGGCCCAGACAGATTCTGTTTTGTCCATACAAAATGATAGTGTTTCTCTACAGTTTACACTTCATTGATGTACAAAGCAATTCCACTACCTTTCCTTTATTCCCATCTCTCCTGAATAGCACTTACCCTTCAATACCTCTAGTCCAGTCATGAGTGTTATTTCACTATGTTACTGTAATACTGTACCTGCTTTGACCTGGAGTTCCAGTTCCTCCATCTTAATGCCCAGGCTCCTTGCATTATGTACAAGCATTTCAGTTGTATACCTTCGAAGCCCCACCCAGTTTTCTATCCAGATTAGGTACAGTCTTTTCACTAAGTGTAACACATACCTGACTACTACTTCAACCAATGTTTGTATTTTCTTCTCCTTTCTGTCCATATTCTCATCTTGTGGTGTTCCATTTTCCTTCCTATATCTTCATTTAGCTGATTTTCCTCCTCCTGTGTATTGAAGCCAGGCATGGTGATTTCAGGAGTCTCTCACAACCTTCTCCCCTCATTTCCTAGTTTTAAACCCTTATTAATCATGCCAGCCTTGATCCCAGAAAATTAATACCCCGGGTACTCAAGTCAAGTTTATCAGTTGAGAAGAATCTTTTCTGTGACTGCCTCCCAGTGGTTGATTATCCCAAAACCTTCCTCACAGTATCAATTTTTGAGCCATTTTATGCTCTTCATAATTTTGTCACACCTTCACCCCCCTTCTCTAGGGACTGTAAGTATTCCACTGAAATAACATTATCTGAACAGATTGTGCAGCCTCACCCTGAATAATATGTTCTGGTCACCCCACCTCAGAAAGAATGTATCGGCGGGGGGAGGTCCAGAGAAGGGCAACAAAAAATATTAGAGGCATGGAAGGATTTCAATATGAGAAGTGGAAAAAGATTAGGATTTAGAGAGGAGACAAATCAGAGGTGACATGGAAGAGGTCAATAAAATAAAATAGGGAATGTATATCAAAAGATTCTATTTATCTTTTCTAGAACAAGGGGAGTCCCAATGAAATTAAAAGAAAACAAAGATATCTTTTAAAAGGAAATAATTTTCATACCATGCAAAATTAACTTGTGGAACACTTTGCCACATGAAACTGAACTGAAGGGTGTAATCCTTATTTATATTAAATAGGATAAAATTACAAGGCTATAAACCCTTATGCTCAGGGGACAGGCATAACTACTAACTTCCTGAGGTTAGGAAGAACCTTCCCATATTGCAAATATATTCTATAATTGTCCAATGTGGGATTTCCTGCACCTTTCCTTGAAACCTCTGGCCTTCAGCCCCTTCCTTCCTATTTCTGGACTAGATGGCCCATTGATATGATCCAGTGTGATAATTCCTATGATTGCAACAATAATGCTTAACAAATAACAATATGCCACTTCATATAATTTGGTGCCTATTACAATTTTACTTATTGTAGATGATTAAACCACTCATAGTGCAACAATTCTGCAAGTGACTATTAGATCACATGAGCTATGAATTAGTTCCTTAAAACCAGAGAGTATTAAAGTGACCTACTGTGTTGGGACACTTGAACTAAAAGGTTTCTTACTAAGCTTTTCACAAAGGCAGCAAAAGAAGTTCATAAGGCCGAAATGGATATGTGGCCAGGCAAACTCATATATTTACCCAACTGCTGGAGTTAAACTTAATGCTGATAGATAGGCTCAGTGGATGAACCATGTAAATGTGGATTAATGGTTTTAAAACAAGGAACCTAGAGATTTAGGAAGGCAGTCAAAATATGTAATTTAACCATGAAGAATATTTATTTTTAATGATGTGATCTGTGGGAAGGAGAGAGACAATGTTCGTCTTAGAGTTCATGTTCAGTGGGAGGCAGTGGCATGTCATGTGCATGTTCATGAACGTGACAATATGCCATCCACATATTTCAGGGATAAGACTCCCAGTACAAGACACTTCAGGGCACTAAATAATGGACAACTTCCAACAGTCTGCCGTCTCCAAGAACACACACTTTTTGATTGAGAAACCTGCTTTTCACTTGCTGCATCCCATATGTTGCACAGCTATCTGAAGGATTGCATTTCTGGTTATTCTTCAAATATCCAACCAATACAAAACACTAGTTCCTCTAGTTCTCATGTAGGGTCTGATCCAACTCCCATTCAAGTCAATGGAAATACTCACATTGATTTGAGGCGGGGAGGGGGGGGGCTGAATTGGATCCTTATTTGCCCAGAGTGAAATTCACCCTTCTGCAGATAGCCAGCTCAAGGCAAGCATTACTTAAGCCCTCAAAAATAGAAGTAGGGATTAACTAGTGCATAGGTTTTGTGACAGTTCCTCTGCACACAGGTGAATTTCCCTTATTGACTAGAGCTAGGGGGAAATTTGGCAATTCAGGGAGACATTCCAGGGGAGGAAGAATTGTCTGTTTGTGTGGTTGAAAGGCATAGGGTTAGTAGGTGTAAGAATGGTGAAACTGGCCTGAATTTTGACAATGTAGTGAAAAATCAGATTCAGGTTTGCTGCACACATTGACATCCTGAGGGCCTATCTTACTCCTGGGCGCCTGTGCGGAGATTTTGCTTCCCTCCTTGTCCCATCACCCCACAAAGCTCAGCGAATGACATATAGCCTTTGGGAATCCCATTGACTTCACCAGGATTGTGTGCGGCGTAAATCAGCACTGCCTTTGGCCCTGTTTCTTAAATAGCAGGAATTGGAGTGGCAACCATGTAGCTGCTGGTTGTAGACAAATATTCACATTGCACTCTCTCATTAAGGAACAAATCCAGAAGAGATTTGTGTGCGCGGTTGGTATGTTTTAACAGAGCTTAAAAAAAAAATCTGACCAGTTTTTAAGACTTTTCCTCTCCCCATGGAATGGAGATGTTTTCATAGTTCTAAGCCACTTTCAGACATTGTTATTCATGCTGCTGAAAGCTAAGGTTACACAGATGAACTGTCAGAACCAAAGCATTTCCACAGCACACAAGCTGGGAACAGCAAAAAGTTTTACAAGTTTTGTTTTGTTTTGTTTTTTTAAATGGAAAACACTAGTTTTTCTGTGGATGTTGTCTTTATTTAATGGAAATTAAGTCATAGTTCTAACTACCAAAACTGATTATGTACAATTGATTTATTTCACGGGCCCCATTAAATGGTTTTAATGGAGACATAAACGGCCATTTGAGGCATAATTCCACTTGAATAAACTTCATAGCACAAATTTTTAAAACATTGTGGCTAATTCTTTGGCAACGTAAGAAAGTACTATTACTAATCTTGCATACTACACAACTGCTAGATTTATCCATTGGCCAAGTAACCCATCTTTGTTTATTTCCCTCTGGGAAGTTCCTGAGCATGGTTAGCCAATAACTGTGTTTTTTATTAACTAGAGATGAACACTGAATCTCTCTCTCTCCAGTTTTACTTAGAGGATTTTACATCCCTGTAAAGTAGTAGCCCAGACAAATAAACTAGCTGTGCTCCCTGGGCCAAACTCATGCTGGCCCAAGGCCCTCCACAACACCTGACCCTAACATAGGGGTTACGTGAGGGCACAGCTGTCTGGGCAGTTGCACAGCGGTGCATGTGCACAACAAAAGTGTCTTCTGCAGGCCTGTTGCAGCAGGTCTATTTTGGGGTGAGCCAGAGTAGTCCAGAGACAGGTCAGAAGAGGGGCCATGGAACTGTATTTATGCACATCCATTGCCTTATGCAACCAACACAAGAGAGCTGCAGATGCTACTCCATCCTGGAGAAATAAAAGCCCCAACCGGGGAGAGAGCTGGTCTGTGAAGTAGCCCCAGACCCTGGTGCTGGATTGAGGGGGTGAATTCATATCAAGCCTCAGACTCTCTGTACTCAGGCTCTATGTGGGTGGTGCATTTCACCCTCTGTACCCAATTTTGTTCGAGAAAACTTTTTTTGTTCAAGATCTGTTTCTGAGAACAGAAGCCTTTCTGCAAACTTATCCAATTCCTACTTTTACTTTCCAAAACTTGTCCTTATTAGAACAAACAAACCTGCAGCTGATTATAGTAACAGCACAAAGCACTATAATAACCTATCCTATCCTGCAGTATTTGGGACTTTTACAGCAGTTTTCAAATAAGAGTTGTTTAAACAATGTTTTTTGAGGTTGCAGGTAGCACTAGTGATTGATTGAGATTTGGTTCACTACTACCCTGTCCCAGATTCTCTCTAGACCGAGGTCTGCTTTGAATTCATAACCCTGCCATTTGCGTAATTTTGACTTTGCACCAATGCACTTGAGTCATTTTATTGTGTATTTATGCTCACCCCAGCTCCTCCATATCATACCGTCCCCCACCCTCAAAAAGTGTGTTACTATTGCTAATAAAAAATAGTGGTGTTCATCCCCATATTTTGGGGATAAGTTACATTCCAGTCTGGAACATGGATATCCCAGAGCATAACTGGATGCGCTGACTGCACAGCTGATCTGTCTACCACCAGGAGGGGCTTTCATTGATTAAATTGTATACAATTGGACTGAGATTTTCAAAGGGGTCCGTGGGAGTTAGGTGCTCAGTTCCCATTACATTACAATATAAGTTGTGTACCTAACTCCTTTAAGCCCCTTTGAAAATACTAGCCCTGTTAGCAAGAGTTTCCTGTATCTGGCCATCGTTTTTGTTGCTGCACCTACCAGACATGATCAGTAGAAGGATTTTCCATGGGACAACAGATAAGTACGCTGCACTCTTTTTCCCATGCATTATGTGCATCGGCTTTCCCGGACAGCCTTATGGGATGACTGGGTCTGTATGCTGTTGTTGGTTTCTCTTCGGTCATTCACCCCATATTCTAGGTTCTCATTCTTACCCTCTTCTCGTGGCCATTCTGTGCTTCAGGTCACCCTCCAACTATTGCTGCTACTTTTTCCTTCTGCTGATTCTAGAGAGCTACTGCTGACTTTGAATAGCTGCTACCATTCACCCACACAGCTCTGCACATGCTTGCTGTTCCCCATTTATCCCCTTTCCTGTGCTCTATGGTTTTCCAGCTTTCCATCTTATAAGCCACCTGGGGTGAGGGAAATTATAACTTATTTTAATACCTAATTCTTGTATTGCATTTTTCATCAGTACACCCCAAATCACTTCCCATAATACATTAATAACCCCCACAACACCCCTGGGAGGTAGGGATGTGCCATTTTTTGCAGATAGGAACTAAGGCACAGAAAGGCTGAATGACTTGCCCAGGGTCACATAGGAAATCTGTAGCTGAGTTTGGAGTTAAACCTGGGTCGCCCATTGCCCTAACCACTGGATCATCCTTCCTTTCTGAACATTCCTTCTGTGTGTTCTTGGCTCACCTTGGATTAGGAAGAAGAACCAATCCAGTTTTTTTTTTCTTTTGGTGGGGCTGGGTTGAGATGACTTTGATTATCATACCCAAAGGGTAGGTCTATACTTACCTCCGGGTCCGGCGGTAAGCAATCGATCTTCTGGGATCGATCCCAGAAGTGCTCGCCGTCGACGCCGGTACTCCTGCTCGGCGAGAGGAGTACGCGGAATCGACGGGGGAGCCTGCCTGCCACGTCTGGACCCGCGGTAAGTTCAAACTAAGGTACTTCGACTTCAGCTACGTTATTCACATAGCTGAAGTTGCGTATCTTAGTTCGAAGAGGGGGGTTAGTGTGGACCAGGCCAAAGTTACTTACACAGCCTCTATTTACTTTGATGTTAAGATGTCCTCAGCTCAGAATGCAATAGGTTGGATTTCTCCACTTCTCTTGGGTGTTTCATTCATATCTACATGTTTCAAAGAGTTTTGTTAGGTCACATGGCTTTACACTCTGCCTCACCTCAAGGACACCAGATATGTAGTAAATCTTCCAAACAGAGAGGTAAGTAATACTTTCTATATGGACACTCCCTACACTTACTGGATTTCCTCTGAGATATGTTTAATAAAACTGTTGATGGATATGGCCCAAATAATTGGACTGAAATTTACCACCTTTCTCTCAACAAAAGTTTCCATACCTAATTAAGATTTTTTTATGCTTCTTTTTGGATAGTCTAAAACACTGCAGTGGTTCAATGGTTACTTTGATCTATAACAAACAATTCAAAGTGAGAATTATGGAATGCTAAGAATGTCAGGCACTCTGTGTTTATTATGACACTTTAGAGATGTCCAGTACTTTCCTCCCCCAAGTCCCCAATGGCTAAATTAGGCTTCGTATAAGTCTTTAAGAGTTGCCATGCTTCTGCAGACAACAGTGTGCATCAGGTTTCACATAATAACTTGCAAGAGGCATTGTGACTGCCCACTGTGTGCCTGATTCACCACTGTTAATCTAGTTTTACACCAGGTGTTAACTCTCTCTATTCACGGTTGTGGGGAACAAAAATCTTCCAACTGGAGGTTTATGAAGTTCTATCTTTCTGAATCTATGGACAGCACTAGTGTCCGCCCCTTTACTCATACTTTTTGCCAAGGAAATGAGTAGAAACCGGGTAAGTTTCTAATTCAGCAAACAGGTATTTACATCATTTGACCAGCAAGGGGAAAATTACATTTTAAAACCTGTGTTAAATAGAAAATTGATTGACAGTGTTAAAATTATACAATATGCAGTGCACAAAAAATAGCTTGCAACTTTTTATTCCTTTAAAATGTAGGGGCTGTGGCCTTGTGGAGAATTCAGGGAGCATGACAGAACAAATGGTTTTCACCCTGGGTAGTACTCTTAGTCCTTGTGTTAATAGTGACTAAGGGTACATCTACACTACAGCGGAGAGTCGATTTAAGATACGCAAATTCAGCTACGTGAATAGCGTAGCTGAATTTGACGTATTGCAGCCGACTTACCCCGTTGTGAGGACGGCGGCAAAATCGACTTCTGCCGCTTTTTGTCGGCGGCGCTTACTACCACCTCCGCTGGTGGAGTTAGAGCGCCGATTTGGGGATCGATTGTCGCATCCCGACGGGACGCGATAAATCGATCCCCGAGAGGTCGATTTCTACCCGCCGATTCAGGCGGGTAGTATAGACCAGACCTTATTCAGGTTCTACACTGTGCTTGCAGTGCTGGAATTTCCCCCCAGTCCCTTGTGATGCATTAATGTCCCTTAAACACTGCCAGACCAGTGTATTGAGGCAATATTGGGACAGAATTTGTCCCTGGTTTGTTAAGGAGAAACATCTCTATCAATAGTGAGAGCAATGGATATAGAGAAAGTCACCAGCCAAGTCAATTTATTTTTGAATAAACATTCCCTTCTTTAAATTTTCTCTGCTGTGATAGACGGTTACATCTCTTGGATACGCTGTTTTCATGAGGTCCACAGGAGGCAGTTGGTGTTATGAAGTCATGAGTTTGTAGACAAATGCACTGGCATTCTTTTCAGTCCTAAGAAGGAAACACGATTTAGGAGCCCTAACAAGTAGCTGTATTTTTCTGCCCTAGTTGTTTAGGATATTTGGCTAGCAGATTATTATATATCTATATATCGCAACAGCATCTTTACAACAGGAGAACACACAGTGGTAGAGAGTTGGTGCAACAAAAGATTTGTGTTCTGCCGTTGCTACAGAACTTGGCTAAATTCAAGAGATGAAAATGAAAATGTTCACAATTTCAAATACTACTTCGTTTCAGCAGGGAACAATCATCCACTGTAAAGAACAACATGCAAGGATAGATAGGCTTGGAGTGTGTTCTGTACACTTGAGAAGTTCTGGAGGACAGTCGATACTTCATTGGTCTTGAAGCTAAACATTTTCAAGGCATCTTGCCTAAATGTACTTTTGTATGGTTGTGAGTCATGGATTTTAACCAGAGCACTCTGAGAGATTAAACAGCTTTGCAACCAGCTGCTATAGGCTGATACTTGGCATAAAGAAAAAGGATAAAGTTACAGTCTTAGAAGTTTATAGGAAAGCCAATAAATGCCCTCTAACAACAATGATGCAATGACGGCAAGTGAGATGCTTAGAACATGCCTTTAAGAAAGGATCCAGAGGGGGCTATAAACAAATATGCCTTGTATACTGCTATTCATACAAAATGCTGGAGGGGGATACCCTGCTTATTTTACTGGCATTACACTGCATCTGTCATCAAGCTGGAATGTCCACCATTTGTGCAACAGATCAAAGGAACTGCTACCAACAAAGAACATGGAGAATTGTTGCCTTCTCTAAATAACCTGCAGTTTAGTATATAACTAATGCGAATACTAAATATATAGTATAACAATGGCTGGACGGGCAGAGGATCAGCGTGAAGGATTAATATAAAGGGGATTACTATAGCCCATGATATATACAGCATTGGGGAATTATGCATAATCAGATCCCTATCCTAAAATTACAAAAAGACACAGTTACAAGAAATCCATTAATGAAGGTAACTTTTTTAAAAATCCCCCAAGCCCGCAGAAGTGATCCACATGTTCCCCACCACTATTAAATGGCATATTGTGGAGGAAAATGTCCACGGTACCTGAAGGTAGGCAGGACAACCCTGTACATAATTACTGTACCTGAAATTTTGCACAAGTAGGCAGCAGATGTTTGGTCTCAATCTTTCTCTGTGTGTTTTTACAGGGTCATATATCTTCCTTGCCCCCAGCAGTTACTGGTTTTCAGAATCCAAACCTGGAAGAATAGGGAGACTTATCATATATAGCAAAAAGAGCAAAATGTTGATTTTTGCTGAACTCCCTTTGTCCTCATAACTGATCGCTCAGTTAAGAAAATAAGAACTTTTCTAATTATGTTCAGGATCTTTTATCTCTGGATCAAGGGAGGTTTCCATTCAAAGACGACATGTGTTTGCATTCGGTGCCTGAAGGATAAAAGGATTTTTGTGAAATATTGGCTCTATTTATAGTCTTTGTAATATAAGAGCTAGAGGAATCCTACATTATGCCCATCATCCCAGTATCAGAGTACTGTATTGTTTTAAACACTATATTTGACTCAGTTGAAATATTAGAACTAAAGGCAACATACACCCAGTATTGCCAAACACAAACATTCAAAAACTATGAGTTAGGACCAAAAAAAAATAAAAATCAAAAAAACCATACATACATGACTGACTGGCTTAAAAAGTGTGACAATTTTAAAAACAAATTTGGGGTTCTTTCAATTTTCCTGCTGGTTTGGGGATCACGTTTTTAAACTTTCTCCAAAATCATGACAGCTAGTTGTTCCCATAATCACCTGACTCCAGGATGTGGGGCTTTAAGAAAGACACCAAATAGTATTAGGCTTGCAATAAAATTTCTTTTTTTCCCACACACTATTTTTTAAAGACAGGAAATGTAATAAGTGGTTCATGCTTGTCTACTTCTCCACAGAGTTCCTAATTTAAGTTTCCTTGAGGACAAGGTATGTTATCTCTTGAATTACTGATTTCCTGTTCTTTTTGGAGTTCAGGTACAATACTATCTTTTTTTCTCTCTTCTTTCTGCTTAGCATTGCATCCTTCACAAGCCCCTTCCTGCTATCCCTGATCATTCAGAAAAATATTTTCTAAACAATGAAATTTAAATTCCAAACATGATTGATTTAGGGCATGAAATAAATGTAAAGTAGTCTATTCAATAGCACTGGGATGAGAGGGAGAGAAAGTCTTATATCAGGGTGTAATCCTCGCGACTTCAATAGTATGGAAGAGAATTCCTGATGTCTCTAGTTATATGCTTGAATTTTAATATGTCTCACTTCAAACCTAGGGCACTAACTCCCATTGACTTCAATGGGCTTTGGATCAGGGTCCAAGCTGGTGCATAATGTTCAATGTTCTGTGGATATAAGTTCCATTAAAATATAATTGAAGGAGAGGACTCTTTAGCATCAATCTCCAGTATGATTAAGGATGCTTAAATGAATTGCTGTGCTGTGGCAAACTGAAATCTCAGCTGCAAAGCAGTCTCTGCAGAAGGCATTGAAGTTCAGACAAGTTAATTCAAGCAGCCTTAGTTGCATTTGGTATTTATATAGGGATTTTTCACATACAGTAGCTCACAGAGAAGGAATGAATGGCAGCCTTTACCTGAGTAAGTTACAGACAATCAATATGCATCTGTAGTAAATGGGCTACTTAATTTTTAATGCCTCAGTTTTTGGGTGCCCAACTTGAGACAAATAATAGGGGTCTGGTTTTCAGGAAGCATCTGACCCCATTATCTGACAATCGGCCCCTTTAAAATGTTTCAAGTTGGGCACCTGTAACTTTACGGCTTATCCATTCCTAACGTAGAGGTTTGGGAAACCAAAATATGACCCACCGCCCAGTGCACCAATAGCATAGGATGGTGAATAAGTACAAGTGGGGCATCTGCATGGCAGACTCTTAAGACTGTTCTCTTGCACCCTAATACACATGAAGCAAAAATAGTTCTCCAGGCTGCTCTTGATGGTCCCACCATGGAGAAGTACCAGACCCAGGACTGACTCCTGCAGGACCCCACTAGAGACACACTCCCAGTTTGTCAGGCAATCATTGATAACTACGCTTCGAATATAGTCTTTCAGTCAGTTGAACACCCATCTTATAAATTCATTTAAATCTCTTTTCCCTAATTGGCTTCTGAGAATATCATGTGGGACTGTGTCAAAGCCTTACTAAAATCAAAATATCACATCAACTCCTTCCCCCATCCACTAGGCCAGTGAATCTGTCAAAGAAGGAAATTAGGTTGGTTTGGCATTATTTGATCTTGACAAATCCGCATTGGATATTACTTATAACCCTATTCTCCTTAAAGTGATTGTTTAAGGAATTTGTTTACCAGGTATCAAAGTTAGGTTAGTCTATAATTCCCTGGGTCTTCTTTATTCCCCCTTTTTAAGATAGGTGCTATGTTTGCCCTTCTCCAGTCCTTTAAGGCCTGACCTGTCCTCCATGTGTTCTCAAAGATAACTGGCAACGGTTCTGAGATTTCTTCAGCTAGTTCCCCACGTACCCTAGCATTAATTTCATCAGGCCCTGCTGACTTGAATACATCTAACTTATCCAAATGTTTCGACTTGTTCTTCTTCTATCCTGGCTTGCATTCCTTCCCCCTTGTTGTTAATGGTAATTGTGTTGTGTATCTGATCACCAATAACCTTTTTAGCAAAGACTGAAGTAAACTAGGCATTAAACGTCTCACCCTTTGTGACATCATCTGTTATTAGCTCTCCTTCCTTGCTAAGTAGGGGACCCACAGTTTACTTTGTCTCTCTCTTGCTCCTAATGTATTTAAAGAATATCTCATTGCCTCTTATGACCCTTTCTAGGTGTAGCTAATTTTGTGCCTTAGCCTTTCTAATCCTGTCCCTGTGCACTAGTCTTTTGTACTCCTTAGCAATTTGCCCATGTTTCCACTTTTTGTAAATTCCTTTCTGATTTTCAGTCATTAAAGAGCTCCTGATTGTGCCATATTGGCCTCTTCTGAGCAGGGCCGGCTCCAGGGTTTTTGCTGCCCCAAGTGGCGGGGAAAAAAAATGCTGCGATCGTGATCGGCAGCTCCACCGTGCTGCTTTCTTCTTCGGCGGCAATTTGACGGCAGGTCCTTCCCTCGGAGAGCGACCGAGGGATCCGCCGCCGAATTGCCGCTGAAGAGCCCGCTGTGCCGCTCCTTCCCCTTGGCCGCCCCAAGCACCTGCTTGCTGGGCTGGTGCCTGGAACCAGCCCTGCTTCTGAGGGAAAGTGAGGAAGAATAATATCTGGATAATATTAGATACACAACTGTTAACTGGCTCCTTGAGAAAATGCCAGTGTCCCTGAACTCCTTTATCCCTTAGATTTTTTCCTCATTGGACCTTACCTAGGAGTTCTGAGTCTGTTATTCAACATTATTATTAATTATTATTCCTGTTGTGGCTGCTACTGCTGCACAAACTTCTAGTCGCAGGTAGAGTTCTATAATCACAAAGAAACAATTTCCATTTTTCCTTTTTTTTTTTAAACTACCTTGTCCTCTGAGTGACTGTATGGTGCAATGCCCCTTAATAAATAAACAAAAAATTGGCAAAAAGTGGTCCAGATTTTGCCATCCATTGAAACCAGTGGAACTATTCAGAGTGAGATACTAGACAACATGAGTAAAGGTGTCAGAATCTAACCTAATTAAGTCTGTCATTTGTGCTTATATGAACAGGAGGTGCTACATAGCAGTTCTACACAGAAGAGGGAAGGGAGTGGCTGGTGCAGAGACTTGGTTATGGGCAACAGAGCCTGTAACCCACAGGTCACTTTGAAACTGGCTCAGGTCATTAATGACTGAAAGATGTTGCCATCTGACAGCTGTCTAAAGGGCTATGTGAAATTAATTGTTTTTCCACTGAAAGTTGTAGTGGACAGGTGTCCACATCACAAAAATTACCACCGTCATTGGCACTGACACCCTTGCTGGTGGTCTCATTACTGCAGAGAAGTGTAGACTAGAATGGTCATGCAGACTACAATACCCTCGTAGTCTTAGGGATAGACTGGTGTGAGAAAGCGCCCATTGCTATCAGGCAGCTTATCCCCATTTTGTGATTAAAAGATAAATGTATTTGCCTCTCCCATCAATTTAACACCTAACCTCACTAACAAATTACTTTTCAATAGAAGATTGAAGTAACAGTGTTCACCAAAGTTGAAAACCAGCAAACATTGATATCAGAGAGAGAAGAAACAGCAAGATGCTGAAGAAAGGAGAGAGAATGTATTAGGGAATTGGGCAGAGGACAAGTTTTTGATCTTTTGGAAAGTGACCATTTGAAATGATGCTGTACTTGCTGAGAAGATGAGACAATCTAACACGTGAACATTAGAATGAATGACAGGTTTCAGAGGGGTAGCCGTGTTAGTCTGTATCAGTAAAAACAACGAGGAGTTGTTTTCATGTGCTGTATATTTATACCTACTTACTGTATTTTCTACTCCATGCATCTGATGAAGTGGGTTATATCCCACGAAAGCTTATGCCCAAATAAATTTGTTAGTCTCTAAGGTGCTACAAGGACTCCTCGTTGTTAGCATGAATGATTGTTTGGCCAAAGATTTATACCTGAAGTGAATTGTTTGTCTGTGTATATAGTTCCACTCATCCACTTAGGCAGCAGAAACTGTATTGCATGACTGGAAGGTGCTCATATGCCACGCTGGTAAACAGAATAGGAAGGACAGTTTTAGGATTAAGGCACTGGGTTGAGTTCAGAAAATCTATGCTATGCTGAAGACTTCCTGTGTGACATTGGACAAATCACTTAGGGCTATATCCTGAAACTGGATCTGTGTAGATTCTCCCCTTCACAGGGAGGCTGCAGCAGGAAACAGAGCTAGTGGGAGACAGATTGGGAAATTACAGTCTCCCCTTGGGCTCAGATTCACAAAGGTATTTTTGTGCCTAATTTAGATTGACTTTAATGGGAGTTGAGGTTTAAGAATCTTTGTTGATTTGGGCCTTGGTGCCTGCCCTGGCCCTAGTCTAGCTTCTTAACCAGACAACCATCCTTTTCTCTCCTAACACACTATTGTACTGACAAAGTGGTCACACATCTCATTTCAAAACTGCATGCACAATAAAGTGAATTTTAAATTCTACCACCAAGCCCAGAATCCTTGCATATTCATCGGAACAAAGAACAAAATCAGTTCTCTGCGACTGACATGACCAGTTACAGTGAAGCAACACAGTTTTGTCTGAATATTTCTGACTAATCCATAGAATGAATAATTCAAAACCATATTCATTGAACAAAGGCAAATAGGGTGAAATTCACACCTGTCCAAAGCCCAGAGAACTAGTGTAAAGTCTGTGCATCATTTAAGTACAGGATCAGGATCTATATTTGTTAAAATTGGGGGAAGGAGGCAGGGGGAGAGATTTTGAAGGTAATGTCAACCAAACCTCCCACCTGAGAGACAGATTTGAAATTATTAGACATGTAACCAACTCAACACTAAATGAAATAAATTGGGGAGGGTTTGTCATCATCAGAAGCTTGCATTCACTCATGTAAATTTTTTGCTGCCTCTTTAGTTTTCAGTCACGCAAGTAGGTATGGAAGCACAACAATAATTTGCTTTCTTTTATAGTGAGTTCATTTTGTTTTGCTTTTGAAAACTATATGCAATCATGGTGATCTGTTTCCTCTTGTCTCTTTCTCTGTCACATGTCATCTTCTTATGTATTTAAAATATAGGCCCAAATTCTGGGTGGAATGTTGCACCTGCTCAGAGCTTCACTGAAATCTTTCTTTTTTAAAAAAGATTTCTCCATCATAGTAGCCAGTGATATCAGAGAAAGGAGAAACACAGAGATTAAAGTCAGTGAGTCTCTGTGCATGGACAGCAGTCTGCCCATCCATTATCAACTGCTGGATCGGAGCCCTTAATGTGATAAAGAGAAGTTCAAGATCTAAAATACCACTGCTAGTGCTATGTATCAGAACTAGATGAATTTCTTGTCACTGAAAAGAAGGCTTGGGAATCTTATATAAAACAGGCTTTTTGTGAAATTTATGATGGCGTCTGCTTCTAGATGGACCAGAATCAGGAGATGCAAAGGAGCACAGAAAGGAGAAATACAGCAGGGGTGAGAGAGTTTCTGAGCATCCAAAACAGTGGTTCAAATGTTAAGCAGCTTCAATGCCAATGTTATTGCCTCCAGAATGGATCATCCATTTCCAGCTAAGATCTTATAAGGGCAAAGCAGAAGAAAATACAATGGATGTCAGTGACTGCTAAGGATTCTTAGCACAGCTTCAGTCTTTTCAACAGGATTTACTACTGTATGGTTTTCTGCACAGAAGGGGGTTAATTTGAAGAAGGAAAGTATGATGTCTGTAACTATTCAGTAGTAGCTACTCTAGTTACACTCTGAATATTGTAGCTATTTGCTAGTATGGATGCCTCTCAGATATCTGGGTGGCATAGGACCTCTTAACCTGTCAAAGGTCACTAAACCCATAGATTTATGAGACTGGAGTAGTAAAAGCTTGTTACGGGAGAAGATAACATGTGCACAACTGGTATGTCTATTTTTTTCCCCTTGATCAGTCCCAAATCCCAGGTTCTTAATATTGTAAATGTTGTCATGTTCAAGATTTATTTTACATGTGCAACTAATCTGATAGATGAGAAATGTCCATAGTAGTATGAACTATATATCCAGTTTAGAAAACTGTTGTAAAGCAACATATGTAAAAATGCTGCTTAATATCTACAATATGGTATATGGAAATAGAAGCTGCCATTGGTCCCTTTAGATCAGTATCCTGTTTTGATAGTGGCAGTACCAGTTACTTCACAGGAAGCTACAAGAAACCTTGTATTGGTCAGCTCTCTCTAAGTACTTATATGGTTCTCATCACCGTAATATCAGAGCTCCTCCCAAGTGTGTTTTTTTAAGTCTTCCTCCTTTCGTTCTCAGCCATAGGAAATTGATTAGTTTTATAGGGGTAATGTTTGGTTGAGTGGCTGCATGTGAAGAACTTACTGAGGGAAAGCTAAGGTGGAGAGTCATTTTGCAGTTAGTTTTCAGGGCTGCTCTTATCTCTTGCAGAAGTGAATCCTACAGTCCAGCTCCTGTAGGGGTTGTCTCCCACACTTGTGACCCTCTCCCTATTGGCCAATAGTTCCCTTGTTCTGGTGCACTATGGTTTGGGGCAGTTCCTGGGTCTCCGGGTCACCTTGTTACCCTCCTACCTCCACTGAGGGAGACTTGCTGGTGCTTAACTGGCTGTCAACTCCCTGACACCACCAGTCATTAGCCTCCCCAAAACGCTCCTCCGGGCAATGCCAGCCCTTACTTTGCCTTGCGGGTTAACAATGTGCACCCCAATCCCTGAGCCCCTTTGAAGTTTTCCACTGTAGTGTCCAGCCCCTTATCCACTGAACACTCTCAGGAATACCATATTGTCTGCTGTCCCCAAAGGAACAGCGTCCACACGAGCTGGAATAATTCAACTCAGGATCAGCTCCTTGGATCCTACCACAGCATTGAGATTGATAATAAATGTATTTTTAGTGTGTGTGTGTGGGGGGGAAGAGGAAACAGATTCAAGAGAAAGTGAGTAAAGGCAATGGAAACAAAAAGGTTACATATAAAATAGAAATCATAATAGGATTTCTAAAGAGACTAAACTTAACAGGCTAACCTTTTGTCTAAAGAAGTTTTTCACCCCAAATATCTTCTGCAGCATTTCAACCAAGCCTGGCTGATATCCCATTTTCATTAATGGGAAGGCGCTGTCAGTTTACTTAGGTGCAGGATACAGGGGCATCTACTTGCCTTCAACTTATATCCTCAATGGTCCTCAGGGACAGTAAAACTCACCATCTCTTGTTTTTCCTGAGTACTGATTCTTCCCTGTTTTTACATCCCCTTCTTGACTTTGTACGCAAATAGGGCATCGCAGGGTTGGCTTACACTGCTTAGTTTACCTGCTGACTGAGATAGGTGAATAAACATCTTTTGTCTGGCAGAAAAAGCATGTGTGTCAATTCTGCCTTGGTACAGACTTTAGGAATGTATTTTCAGCATGCATACATAACTCCTTAAGTAGTATCCGTACATACATTTCACAACTATATTAATGACAAGTGTGACCCTGGCTGTCATTTAAAACCTCACATGATCTTCTTTGGTGAACCAGAATGAACACACCCGCATCAGGGTATTCTTGTAACCTCCTTCGCCAGTTGGCATTGAGGTGTTAATGGATCACATGGTTCTAATAGGATATCATGATGATGGAGGAAGAAGTGATCTCTTTGGTAACTAGGACCAATCCTAGCTCCTGGACAGTTTTTTGATAAGGACCCTGAAGTGACTATTACAGGTCCTCCTGAAACACTAGCAATCATTATCTCATTGTTCTTGTACTATGAGAATTGGCACTCCTACTTACCCAGTCAACTGTTGGCATACCAGCCATTATTTTATATTCTCATATCATTTCCCTTCCTATGAGTTTACTCTAAACATAAACATTCTGAACTCCTCAAACTCTCTTCACATGGAAGTGTCTTTATTATTTTTATTACAATAGTGCTTAAGTACCTCACTGAGATCGGGGCCTCAGTGTATTAGGTGCTGTTCCAACCCATAGTAAGAGACAGTCCCTGTCCTGAAGAGCTTGAAATCTAAATGGATACGACAAAAAGGAAGCATCACTATCCTCACTTTTACACATGATGGGCATCTGAGGCACAGGCACATTAAGTGTCTTGCCCAAGGTCACACAAGAAATCTGTGGCAGAGCCAGGAATTGAACCCATATTTCCTGAGGTCTTACCCAGGGCCTTAACAAACAAGACCATACAGCCTCTTATAACTTGTTGGCCATTTCTGAACTACTTCTGGTTTTGCTTCTGGTATCTCTTTTCTGAGCTAAGGTAACCATGACTGAAAACAATACTACAGGTGAGCATGAATATATAGAATGTCATAATATTTTTGTTGGCCCATACTTTATACACCCTCACATTTTGTTTGCACATTGGGCAAATATTTTCATTAAGCCTCCTTAATGAGTCAAGGCCTTTTTTCCTTGGTGGTTATAACTAATGCATAATGTTGTATAAGTAGTCCAGATTATTCCTTCAAATGTGCATTACCTTGCAGTTTTAGCACTGATTTCCATTTGCCATTGTGTTGCCCAGTCACTGTAGTTGTGTCATATGCCTCAGTCTTCTCTAGTCTTGAAAAACCAAAATAATTGTTTTCCACGTCTCTGATTCCCTTTTCCAGATAATGAATTCCAGTACAGGACCTTGGAATACCCCACTGTTCACCTTTGTCCCAGCCTTGAGATTGCTCCAAGGAGAAACAGTTGCCCACAGCCCCATACATGGGGCAGGAAAGGGGCTATGTAGGAGCCACTACTCTGCTCCTTCACCAGCTGGGGATTCCCTCCCACAGAGGGAGTCCTCAGGCAAATAGGTCCATTGGCTTTGCAGCTGCTTTTACACCCAGTAGACCAGTACAAAGTGCCTGCAGGGTGGGTTTAGGTTTACTAAGAAAATCTCAAAATATCCTATAGGCTATTTTAAAGAATGAGCTAAGAGAACTTAAAGACACCTGCAGCAAGCAGGTCTATCTTTTCGGAATTCTCCCAAGTTTTAGAACCTAAAAATTTAATTCAAATGACCTGTTCCTTAGAAATACGCCAGATCCTCCTCTGATAAGCTCATGGTGCAGAGTCTGTTTATAAACTCTGAGCTGAACTTAGACAGCTATTGTCTTTATGATTTTTTTAAAAACATAGCTATAATTATAGCAATAGGTACATCCAAGGTTTTCCTCAAGGAAAATCATGTTTCACATTTGTGTGAGGGTGTGTGTATTCACCTGTTATCTGTGACCTGAAGAAAGCAGCAGGCCATTGGGTTCACAGAATCACTGGTATGTAGAGCAGATGGTCAAAACAGTGGATTTCATGGACCAGATTTTGCTCTTACACTGTTTAACTCCAGAACAACTCCCTTGAAATCAATGAGGTTATTCTGGATTTACACAAGTGTAACTAAGATCAGGGTTCGTCCCCAGGTCTACAACATGGTACCTCAATAGACAATGATAAGATTTGTTGCACAGCTAAATGCCAAGCCTCAGACAACGGAAGCCACATCTCACAGTAAAAGAGAAATATGCACTCTTACTATAAGTGATGGAATTCAGCTGCCTCTTTAAATTAGATTTATCACCCATTGTGAAAGCTACCGTGCCTTGTCAAACACCTGGGGTTCAGCATGTCAAGCTGTCCTGCACAGGGCCGCTGTCGGGGGGTGGAAAGCAGGGCAATTGCCTTGGGCCCCGTGCCACAGGGGGACCCACAAAGCTAAATTACATACTTCAGCCCCGGGGCGACGGCATTGGGCTTCGGCTTCAGCCCCAGGGCAGCGGGGCTCAGGGAGGGAGCACCACCTCCTGCACCTGACTCATCTCAGCAGGCTGGCCAGACTGCGGTTAGTGTCAATGCCACTGGCTCCGCCCCCCAGCGACCGTTGCATGTGCCTTCCTTGGGGGCCCGCTCCTTAGTTCCTGCCCTGGCCCCCAGAGAGTCTAATGCCAGCCCTGATCCTGCAGTTGTTCAATAATGTGGCTACCAACCTCAGGGCAGGCTTTTAGGAAAGGGGGTACAAACCTCCAATTGGCAGTGAGTTCTATACTTAGATTTCATCAACCATTTTGTGACACTGCTTTCCATATTTTTCATAGTAATATTATGATTGTGTCATAATCATAATGAATTTTATGCAAGATAGGTCACGTGAGATATCATTGGAAAGGTTATGATTTACTGAATATGATTATCCTATTTGTATGCATGTCTCATTTTTGTATCTAAAGTTAAGAATATTGACTATACATCTGTACTACAAAATAGTACACTTGGGGAATGTCCACCAGACAGAATGCAATCAGTCTGGCTGGCTAGCTGGGAACAAGTCAATAGACCATTAGGAAGAACAATAGGTCTTTGAAGATGTTAATCTCCCACCTTCCTGGGATGCTACAAACAGCCTTTGGCTCATGGCTGCTTTGACACTGCAGGGTCATGTGATCATGTCACCTGGTACTGGACTCCATGATAGAATACCAGTATTTTTCCACTGGGGGGGGGGGGAGAACCACAGTGGAAAACAAAGGATTCCTGCCGTATGTAAAACCTATTTAAAGCAGGGGAGGGACATAATTAGTATTCTTTCTTCACTGAATCCCCGCCCAGGCTGACTGCTGGAAACATTTAGGAAACAAAGACTGAGGGGGGGGAGAAGAGCTGAGCCAAGGCCTGTGAAAGAAATACCTGGAATTTTAAGCTGCAAGCAAGAGCAGCTGGCCTACAAGAACCTCTGCAAGCTCCTTAAAGCAACATTTAGGGTGAACAATTACTACTTGTAACCAGTTTCATTAGTGTCTTAAGCTTAGCTTGCGTGTTTGTTTCATTTGCTAGGTAATCTGCTTTGATCTGTTTGCTAACCCGTATAATCACTTAACACCTATCTTTTGTAGTCAATAAACTTGTTTTTGTTTTCTCTAAAACCAGTTTGTGGAATTCATAATGGGCGAGGTGGGGGGAAGATGTGCATATCTTCCTCCACATTGAGGGAGGGAGCGGATTTCATGAGCTTACGCTATACAGTTCTCTGTGTGGCACAAGGCAATACAATTGTGGGTTTACACTCCAGAAGGGGTGTGCATTTGAGTACTGGGCAATTCCTTAGCTGAAGCCTTCCCATGCAGAGCTGATTTCAGTGTCTGTGTCTTTCTGCAGCTGGGTGTGTCCCTACCTGTCTGTGTGTGTGCGCGCTGGAGGAGACTTGAGGGCCTGGCTCAGAAGGACAGTGTAAGGGATCCCAGGCTGGTGGAACAGGCAGTACCCCAGTACATCAGGTGGCACCCCGGATGGGGTGGAGGATTACCCATCACACTTTTATCAAGTGTAAACTCCTCAGGCACCAGAACAACCTTAACGTGGAATCAGACCATCCCCGGGGCACTCCAATTTGTCTTGCCACCCAGGTAAGCTTACCTTTGTGATAGACGATTCCTTACACCAAAGATCACAGCAATATTCTGGTTATTCCCAGTCCCAAGAAACCAGTCACTTACCCACCCCCAAGATCAATTGTACCTTAGATCTCACACCAAAGACAACACTTCTAGCCAATACTATAATAAACTATCTGAAGATTTATTATATAGGAAAAGGAAACTACAATTATTTATAAGGTTAAAGCAGGTACACATATATACACACGAGTTCCAATCTTAAATTTCAAAATGTAAAAGAAGCTTCTAAAATAGGCAAGCTCCATGTGTCCTTTAAGGCTAGCACAGGCTAAGCACTGGGGATCTTTTGCATATTCTTAGTAATTCCTGCCCTGCAGGGTAGGTCTACACTACAATTCAACACCTGCGGCTGGCCCATGCCAGCTGACTCGGGCTCACGGGGGTCAGGCTGCAGGGCTGTTTAATTGCTGTGTAGACTTCGGGGCTGGTTGTAGCCCAGGTTCTAGGACTCTGCAGTCCAGCCTGGAAAGCTACAGTGAAAAAAGGACTGTCAACTATTTACAGAAATTCACCAAAATAACAGCTAACGTAGCTGTGTTACACCCAAGAAAACTTTGGTATTGGAATTCCAATAATCTTGCAGTCATGCTGACCATTTCTTCACTGATGACTAATCTGCATTCAGGAGAGTCTGGTAACACAATATTTTAAGTTTCTGAATGCACACAAGATGCTCAGCACACAAGTAATGAAGTATGTTATTCACACACTGATAAATCTAGTGGGATATAATTTGCTAGTCATGTTCTCAAAAGCGAATTTCTAAAGCTCAGCGACACCGATTGCTAGTATTTCAGCATGTCACCCTAAATTCCACTCTATGCTGTAGTTCAGCCACAATTTGTTCTCATGATAGTCTGTCCAGATGTGCTACTTGGGAGTTCTAACTGCCTTTTCTGGTCATACACCTTCACTTCCTCTCTGAACTGACAGCCTCTTCACAGGGCTGTCAGCATTCTTTAATACTATTATATGGTCTTCTCTAATAGGCATAGACTCTAGGAACTAGATTTGAAAAAAGTTAAAAGCTACTGTATTTATGTGTGTAAGATTTGAGGACGCCCCAAAAACAAACCTGGGAATTGAATACAGGTGCCATGCACAGACACAGGGTGCACATGCGATTTTGAAAGGAGGCACAAATATATATGAACATATTTTCTGCACCATGCCAAAAAAAAATAATAATTGGAGAGAATGGAACAATGCATATTGTCAACCATTGGAAATTTCAAATAATATTAATGAAAACATATATTTGCATAATGTATTTTATCCCAATGGCTTTACAAGCTTATATTAGATATATAAAATAGGGATCACTTCACCACCGCTGGAGTAAAACGTAATGGATGTGGTATTCTTGCATACTGTTAAATGGTTTGGATAAGTAGAGAAGAAACGGATGGAAGTGCATGAGCTAAACAATTTCCATTGAAACTGTTCCTCAGTAGAAAATTGGGGTTTCAATAAATCAAAGAACTTGCTTTCTGCAGAAAATAGCCAGGTTCTCAAAAGCTTTTGGGATGAAAATTGAAAACTTTTGATAAAGCTCAGTTTTTCAATTGAAGAGTCAACTTTTTCCATAAAAAAGGTCCTGTTTTCCAACCAACTCTAAGGGTACGTCTACACCACAATAAAACACCTGTGGCTGGCCCATGTTAGCTGACTTGGGCTCGTGGGGCTATAAAATGGCAGTATAGATGTTTGGCCTCTAGCTGGAGCCCAAGCCCTGGAAGCCTCCCTCCTTGTGGGATCCCAGGACTTGACTCCAGCTGGAGCCAGAACATCTATACGGAATATTATAGCCCTGCAGCCCAGCCCCCGAGTCCAAGTCAGCTGACCTGGACCAGCCACAGGTGTTTTATTGCAGTGTAGACATAACCTAAAGCCCTGATTAGTGGAATATAATTACCCATGCTGGAATTTGGCTTTAATATATCCTCTTGTGAGAGAAGTGTCACATTACCCTGAGTGATCAGGAACTAAATAATAGTCTGAGAGTCCCAACTTTTTAACTAATAGGATTGCTGTATACCAACATACTGAAGTCAGCTATTAATTATATTTGCTGTAGCATCTAGAGTCCCAATCATGGTGAGAAACTCATTGTTTTAAGTGCTGTGCAAAATCATAGTATGCGACAGTCCCTGACCTGGACACTTCTGGGATGAGTTATATTTCTGATGTCACTATCATACCACTGGGCAACACATTAGCTAGTAACCAAGCTGTAGCTTCAGTTTTCAAACTTGGATGCTGGCATTAGAGGACCCATTTCCTCAGGAGCTTGACTAGCCGTACACTTTTTGTGACTATCACAATTACCAGTTCCTGCACACGTATCTAAAGGGACTATACACACATCTCTTTTTTTTAAATATGAGAAAAGAACTCCTGCCACATGTTGGCACTTTGACACAATGGTTGATGTTAGGTCTTATATGAAACATCCTGCTTCTTTTCTCTGATCCCTTTCAAATTGCTGGGATTGTCATTGTTTCTTTGGAACATCATCGAGCAGCCTTTGAGGAAGCTGACTGATTTATTACCAAGCTCTTTTACCCATCTTCATCTGAAATAATTCATATCCCCTCCCTGCCACTGTGCACGGTGCATATTGCAGTTATCACATAGTATCTTTACAACAAGCCACTGTGGCTGAGTTGTAGTGCAGGTGTGATTTATAATGCACCTCTGCCTGGTTCTTGCTTGAATTGAGAGAGGGTATTTCCCTCCCCCAATCCTACTGCTCCTGGAATGGTGTTTACTGTCATCAGGCAGCTGGGCCCCTGGCTCTGGCATTTGACTGCTCTGGGCGTGCTCTGACAGATTTCACCAGCTCTCTCCTGACTGGCAAAGTGTGTCGTCATGCACACACTGCAGCTGTCTTTGGGATGAAGAAGCTACTTTTGGGGTGCCAGCCAGTCTGACTGCTTTGCAACAAGAGATTGTCAGGATCCCCATGGTTCTTTCAGAGACTGGAACTTTTTTCCAAGTTACTGTAAAGCAAAGGCCTCGTCTCACACCGTCTCATCTTTTCTCTGTGCTGACTATGGCCCTGTTGTTGTAAGCAGTGTTCTCGTCAAACCTAGTCCAGTAAATGAAAGGCATTAAATGCTTGACTCTATCACCCTTACTCACCGTGAGTAGTACCTTACTCCACTGAAACAGATGGGACTACCTGAGGAGCAAAGTACTTCCCAGTTAGAGTGAAGGTGGCAGAATCTGGACTTCAGTGTTTTCGCTTTCTAACAAAGAACAAAGCATCTGCACCAGATCATAGGCCTGATTCTGCACTCTGTTAGAATTAAGTCATTAAATTTTTTTTTATATATACAGGTAGAACTAATTCTAAAAACCAAACACTTAAGACTAATGGATAGAATTACATCACTAAAACCACCAGTGTAATTGGTAATCTCTTCACTATGGCGATACCAACAATAGAAATTGATACAGACGTTGAAATATCCCTCAATAGGATTGAGGCATGCTGATGGGATGAACTTGCTCCCCTGTTATCCTTTCTATATCTAGTCTATATACAAACACACCTAAAGAATCTAGTGTAGTCATAACCACTGCATTCACTCAATTTGTATCTTCTATTTTAAACAGAATATTAAAAAACATTTTGAAAATCCAGTGCCTTGCTTAGTAAAGATAGTATGTGTGGACGCACAGGTGTTACCCAGAATGGCTAAGTTTCAGAAGCACCTAGGGTATGTCTACACTGGGATAAAAAAGTCTACATCACTGAATCTCAGAGAACAGATCAGCTAATTCAGGCTTGGGCTGCAGGGCTATAATACTGCAGTGTAGACATTGGGGCTTGGACTGGAAAGCAGGTTCTGAGACCCTGCAAGAGGGAAGGGTCATAAAGCCCTGGCTCCAGCCAGAGCTTCTACACCACAATTTTATAGCCCCACAGCCTGAGTACCGTGAGCCTGAGTCAGCTGACTTGAGCCATCTGTGGCCATGCCATGGTCTTTTATCACAGTGGAGACATACCCTTAGGAGCCTAAAACCTGTTGAAAGTCAATGGGACTTTGGCTCCTAAGTTACTTAAGTGCTTTTGAACATTTACCTTCTTTGATTACGATTTGATAATAGCATATACAAATACAGGGCCATCTCTTCAGGGGGTGTAAACTGTTGTAGCTCCAGTAACTTCAGTGGAGCTACTCCCAGATTGAAACCAGCTGAAAAAATGGTCTACAAATGTTTAAAAAAATGTGCAATTTTAACTTTAGTGTAGGGGGATCAGCTGCACACAATAGACTTTGTACTGTGTCATATCTTTTTTTTTTTTTTAATGATTTGCAAAAGCACCTTTCTCAAGTCCTTGGTGCTGATATACATATTTAAACTGCACCCAATTAACCCAGAAGCAAACAGATTAATTAAACTAGATTGACTTTAAACAGCCATCGCTTACAAAGCAACAACAATGAACCAGCCGATAATGAATTCCCCTCAATTTTTCTCGTGTTCTTCAAGCCAAAAAGAAAACAAATATGCCTTGCAGTGTATCCAGAAGGTCAACAAGTTTGGGCTATTCTGGACGAAGAGTGCAGTCCTTCACAGACCAGGCTCTGCCATCGACCCTACATTTAAATAAAGGGAACTAACAACTCAGTTGCCTCATTGATTGCAACTGTACAGTATTGCGTACTAGGAGAGGTGTGCCACTCAGGTAACCAGGGACCAACTCATTTAGAACATTATAAGTCAAAACTAACAGCTTAAGCTCCATAAACTAACCACGGTTGGTGTCGTGCACTATTGACCTAGCGTTCATTAGAGGAGGCATGGTCTATTGGTTAAAGTACAATACTGGGATTAGACTTTATTCCTCAGACTTCCTAAAGTCAGCCACATAATCTGTCTGTGCCTCGGCTCCCCATCTGCAAAATGGGGATGACTGTACAATATCCTCTTCCTTTCTCCCAACCTTTGTCTGCCTTGTCCATTTAGCTTGTAAGCTCTTCGAGGCAAGGCCTGCATCTTATGATGTTTGTAACCACATACCTCAAATGGGCCCCCAATCTCAGTTGCGCTACTGTAATACAAATAATAGTAATAATAATCCTGGAATGAGATGCTAATTAATGAACAAGCAGCTGCATTCTGCACTAACTGAAGTCTCTGAATTGTCTTGAGGTTTAGCTCCATAGGAAGGGTATTACATTAGTATAATCTCAAGGTGACAGATCAACTACAGTAAAGCCCTCCTCAGAGGGGAAATATAATGATGTTGCTCCCCTCTTCCCTTTTTCTTCTTCTTGACAGGTGCATGGGGTGGTGGGGAAAGGGGGAACAAGAATCACTGGACCACAGCTGCTATCTGTTCATCAAGAAGCAGCTTAGTGACTAACGTGATATCAAGATTGTGAACATTGAGTAACCAATGACAAGCACATTCCACTTAAGGCCATATATTATGCCCATCATTTCTTCTTGTTCCTTGCTCCAACCGACCAATATTATCTCCCTCTCGTCAGTCAGTTAGCTTTCATCCAAGGCACTCTCTTAATCAGACACTGGGTAAGCTCTAAACTGCACCAGCTGGGTGGGTTGATGTACAGAGTAAGTGTTATCAAACTAGAGAAGACACTGCAGTCCCTTTTCACCTCAACTCTGGCCTCATCGGTACACTGACTAGTGGACAAGTCGATAGTGCCCCATGAGAGAGTAACTGTGGGATAACTAAGCAGCCACCCAACACTGCTCTCTTAATAGGGAGCCATTCCAATCCCAGATAAGCCTAACAGGCTGTCACCAAACCCTCATGGTCAAATGCATCAAAAAGAGCTGCTAGAGTTAAAAGAACCATCTTACCTTTGTAGTAAGTGAGGATAGTAGTGTATGCAGGGTAGTCACAATGGAGCGTGTGTATATTCTTTCAGTGTACGAACAGTCACATCAAAACTATGTTAATCTATTTCTTGGAACTGCAAACATAGTTCATTATATCTAACACATGTGTTTTTCTATGTGGGGGTAAGCATGTGTTACATACAGTAAGTACTTACTAGGATCGTATGTAGAGATCTTACTGCTATCTGTGGCAGACTGTCTTTCTGGGCCCTTCACATGCTGCGCTTTACGGTGTTCTTATTTTTGCTAACAATTAGTATTGAACAGAGACCCCCTTTTGTCAGAAGGAAAAAAGGGGCAAATCTTTGTATCCGTGCCAAGGGAAGAGTGTGTCTGTCTTATTTACTTTGCTGAAACCACTGGCATTCATGGGGCCTTAACAGCTGGCTCTGATAATTTGCTTTAATTGAACAGGTTTACAGTCTCTCTTCACTGAAACAATTCTCCACATCACACGAGCTTGCATACCAAGAAAAAAATGAAAATTTAAGAGTGTTGGCTAACAAGACCAATAAGCTCATTGTTTAAACAAGAGGCCAGTTGTTTGGGTCCCTGAGTATTGTGTTCATAGAACATTAGACCCACATTAGGGACATCAGCCTAATCCATAGCTTGCTGCCAGGTAGTATAGAAATTAATCTTCTGCTTCACCCAGGGTATTAGTTGCGGTATTTCTAAAGGTTTACAACCAAGTGAGGCAAACAAGTGAAAGATTCTCCTTGCTGCTGAGGCTTGGGGCAGCGTGAGGCTATGAATTTTCAGACATGTACATGTTTTTTTCTAAACATGTACTCTGCAGGGATGAAAGGGCAAATGGAACGCCCTGAGTACAGATTGGAACCGAACAGACCACACTCAGCCCTCCCATGACACCAGACACCAGGGAGGAATTTAATCCATTGTTCAAACGTGGATTAAAAGTGCTAAGGGCCAGACTCTCAAAACAGAGGGGCTGGAAGGGGAAAGGTGCTTTAAATCACTGCTACCACCACCTTTAATCCTGGGGCTAGGTAGGGACTGGGCTGATCCCTGAAGTTAGGGGAGTTTAAGTGCTGCTGTGATTTGTGCTCAACTGACTCTGGCCCCAAGGGGTTTTCTAGCAGCTCAGCCTGGCTGAAGCGTAGATGTACCGTAGCCATCATCACAAATGCTAAATGAGGGTGCGGTAGAGCTGCCAAAAATTTCCCTTCACCAGCCAGTGAAGTTGACTTTCCGCTACCAGCACAGGGTGCAAAGAGACAGGAGTGAGTGCCAGAATCTGGCCCTTTATGTGTAACCCTATAATGCTGTTCTCTTTGCTTAATTACACTTTAGTAAATCAACACAAAGCTTGGCAACACCTTCACAAGTGTCCAGCTTCCAGCACTATTCTCAGCAGAGACAAAGGGACAGATTTAAGCAATATTCTTCTTAGGTACCTAGCCCGCAGAGAGATACCTACTTGACTTTACAACGTCCCTAAGCAGATTAAGTGCCTAACTCTCACTGGGGTAAAATGTAGTTAGAGGCCTAAACGGCTTATGCACTTTTGTATATCCCACTAGGTGCTTATCTGCACCTTTAGTCAATTAGGCCACAATCATTAAAGCTATTTAGGCGCTTAACGCCCACTGAACTTTAGTAAATCTTTCCCAGAATCTCATGTGCCTGTATTCAGTCGTTAGAAATAGCATCTTAGTGCCAGTCTCAGAGGTATGAGTGATAAATAAGGACCATATTCTATGCTCAGTGGGAGTTCTGATGGACTAAGGACTTCAGAATTTGGTCCTTAGACATTAGAACTGGCATTAAAAAGGAGCTGAGATTGAAGAGCTACTTGGCTTGTGTAGAAGCAGCCCTGTTCAGTTAGGGTTAAAATTGGTCCCTGTGCAGAGGGTCCAGCAGGAGGCCTGTTCACCACTGCAGCATGGGGCTTACATGGGCCTCGTCCTTGCGTTCTCTATAGGGGGTGAATTTCATCTCAGGTGAGCACATTTTGACATTATAAAAAAGTGATGAGTCACATCTGATGCAGCTTTGCAAACTTTTGTCACAAGCAAAACTTCCATTTCCACTAGCAAAAATGTATTCTTTTAGAATTGTCCAAAAGGACGGAGAATCTCATTAATTCATTCAATGACTGTTCCTCCATCTGATCAATGGCCCTGAGTGCACACTAGCCAAGGCAGAGTTGAACAAGAGATCATAGTTTAATGGCACAGATGTTAAAAACCCAGAAGTACTGCTGGTTATGGGACTGCACATATGGACCTGGACAGTCAGTGACAGAACTTCAACCCAGGACAATGTGTGCAAGAAAGGGAGGGGAATGGGAACCAGAAGAGGCAAGGAATATCAATGAGAAGACATTTAAGAAGTTTACCATGATCTCCTCGCCTTCCTCTCCCTGCATGAACACCCTCTAAACACTCAAAGTTGCTTTTTTATTTGTATTATAACCTCCATCATTAGTATTTTCCTTCAAGCCTCCATAGATCCAGTCCAGTAGTAGCCAACCCCTGCACCCTATCCCAGCTGCTCTACGCATCTACTGCTCCCATAGGTGAAGTGGAACATAAACCTGGCTGTGGTTGCTTTAGATGTATTCAAACACAGCCTGCTTGATGTCCTGCATACAGGACACAGCCTGTGGTGCCTTTCTGTCAGGCCTTGGAGGCTGTGTTTAGGGCAGTCCCGTACCCCACTCCTGCGCCCACGTGGGGAAATGGACATTGATACATGGAGCAACTGGCATTGCTTCTCGCTCCCCCCTCCGACGCTGCTCCTTCACACACCACTAGGGGGCTGTGAGTGGGCAGGAGAGTGAGGAGCGACATCAGGGCTCCCTGCATCCCGGTCACTTTCCCCACCTGGCCTGCATATGGGGCGGGCAGGAGAGCAGCAGCTCCTGATGCTCACCTCACAACACAGCACAGCTGGGGAAAGTGACCAGGATACACAGAGCTCTTGGTGTTGCTCCTCACTCTCCACCTCACAGCCCCATAGGGGGGCACAGAGGAATGTTGGGGGGAGGGGAAGGGATAGGGGCACAAGTGGGAGGGGCAGGGTTTGGGGCAAAGGGGGGAGTGCAGGGATTATGGGCAAAGGGAGCACAGTACCAGCGTTAGAGGTGCAGGGAGGCAGATTTAGGGCACAGAAGGGGGTGCTGCGGTTGGGTCAAAGGGGGCACAGTGCAGGGTTGGGAGTCTGGGGAGTCCACAGGGGCTAGGGGCAATGGGGGGGAACACTATGCCCATGTCTTTCCCCCTGGACTGGCTCAGGTTGGTGTGGGGAGAAGGCAGAACCATGGCCCTCAACTCTCTCCAGGCCCCAGTGTTACCGATGCTGGACTCTCCTCATCTTTGCATCAGGGAGTGCAAGAGCAGGGATTGGGACTAGCTCACACACAGGGAGTCAAGGCATGTGGAGCAAACACCGTTTGCACCCTCCCCATTTCTCACATGCCAGAGCTAGCCACAATCTAGCCACACTGCCAAAAAATTTCTTGCAGTGATGGAAGTGCTCTGGCACTCTGAGTCATGACATTGCATGAGGGAAATGGAATGTAGCATGGAGAAAACCAATGAGCTCCCAAGCAAAGCTGAAGCAGTGGTCAGCTGCTTCCTTGGTTCTCTGTTCCAGTGGCCCTTTTGCCACTGCTTCTTAGCCTCATCATGTTAATGGAACATTAGCACAATTAGTGAAGTTAGAGAATCTATTGCTTTATCGGCCCCCACTGGAAAGTGATGACAGCAGTAAGCTCAGCCAATCAGAGAATGCAGGAAGCAATTCTGTGAGACGTGTATGACCAATAAAATCAGCACAGCTCAAAATCTGAAAAAGTAACATGAAGATTTAGCATAAATTGTTTTCAGTTTTCACACCAATTTTTATTGCAGAACTTCAGATTTTTGTAAAAATTGTCTCCACCTTTGCCAGTTTTTGTGAATCCACAAACAGGCATAGTTTGATGTGGGAGGAAAAATATTTTTCCTCGTCTTACCTAGTATCTTTCATGAAAACTAACTCCACGGGCTACAGTTTTACTAACTTTCTTCACAAAAATAAAGCTTCTTTGGCTCCCTGTTGTTTCTCTTAATTAGCAGGATCAAGCCACAATAACATAGCAGGAGGACATGTGACCTATTAATGTGTCTAGCCTATGGATAACATTCATGGGGTGTGAATTGAAAAGTGAAGGACAGGGTGAAGCCAGGTGCAAGTTGGACTGGTCAATATCCAGGCCCTTGGCACCTGTTTGCCACATGATTGAGCAGATGACCAATTTATTTCTTGCAGAGGCATCCTAGTTCAAGCCCAAATATACCTGCTGTAAGAGAGTTACAGCCTTCTCCAAATGGCAATACCACAAAAGCATTGTGACCCATACTCCTCCTGTCAGCATCTTGAAATGATGGATGATTAACTACATTGTTTATCTACATTCCTCTTCCATGTCTACCCCTCCTGTCTGCAGTGTCTTTTGCAGTGAATTCCTGCAAGGCATTTTAGCCATTTAGCTTTCACATTTTGGGTGGAAGTTTAGGGTTGCCAATTTTGGTTGGACGTATTCCTGGAGGTTTCCTCACATGACATAATCTTTAATTAAAAAGATTAATCTTTAATTTCTGGCGACTGCAGGACAATCCTGGAGGGTTGGCAACCGTATGGAAGGTGTAGTTCCCCAGTAAACTTCTCTTTCCTTATTCAGACACAGACACCCACACATTCACAGCATCTAGCCTAGAAACCAGCAAAATACCAGTGACCTGCATCACATAACTTTAGAAACATAAAAAACAAAGCTAAGACTAATGCAGATTCTGTATTCCCCCCCATATTTTAGGTAGGTTCTAGGCTCAGATACCCCTTCATAATAAAAAAGGTACTGTAGAGGCCTGGAAGGTTCTAAGCACTCAAGTCTTTGCAAAGAGGGATCCTTACATTAACGGATGAAATATTACTTCAGAGCTGAGAGGAATTTGTCTTAGATCCACCCAAGCCGCTATATTTTTAGATTACATTTCCACAAAGCTCAAATTATGTGCTCTGAAAAGTTTTTGTAAAAATATATAGTCCCTGTTTGTGTGCGCCTCTCACAAAGGGATACTCGTTTATTTAAATATAATATTTATCTGTAAGTTTTCACTGTCCACCCTTTCACTTCTCCAATTGTATGCTGGAGTGGGATATCCCTATTTCTGTAGCCTGTTTGGATCCTACAGCTTTTTAACAGGAGATTAATTAACCGATGGCTAGCTCCTGGGGACAAGGGCAGACTCTTACTAGGTGTTCAGCACTTAGTACACAGGGGCCTCAATTGTTGTTGGGGCCTCTCAGTGCTAATGTAATACAAATGCTACACTTAGAGCACACATTTTGGGATGAATAATCATTGATTAGAGCAAACACGCTATTTAGAGAGATTTATACAAAGAAGACATTTGAGTGTGTTAAAATTCATGAAGCTATCAGAATTCACTGCTACGTTAACCAGGGTCCGGTGGTCACCAAATATTCACAGGTAAGATGCCATGAGTAGCGACAGATCAAACTCAGGGCTCAGATCCATAAGTACGTTTTTTTTGTTAGCTTTTTCAACTATTTGACCCTGTGACCACACATGCTTCAGGCCTCCAGACAAGCCACCGGGCAGGCTCCAGCAGGGTGCAAAAAGCCCATCGAGTTCATTGAGGCAGTTCCACACATCAATCCTTGGTCAGGGTTCCTTAAAACTGTCTTAGCAGGCACCTCAGGCTGTTCCCAGGCAGGCCAACCTGGGCCAATAGTGTTTTATAATCAAGCACTGAAAAATAGTCCTAAAACAAACTTGCCTGGCCTGCCTTCCTCCAGTTGGGCTCTGGCAGCTCACACTCCCTGCAGAGGTGCAGAGTTGGGCCTTTCCTCTGAGAGCAAAGGAAATGGGGTTTGCTCTCTACCCAGGCCAGCCAGCACCTGAGCTGTCCTTCTCCCCTTTTTATTGCCCCCTTCGTTACCTGACAGCAAGTGCAAATGTAACAGTGCAGGGCAAAGTAGGCCCACAGCAGCTCATTAACCCTTTTTAGTATACCCCATCACAGACCAGCTCTAAACACCAGCTAATTCTGGTTGGTTCCATTTAGCTCTTTAATCACACAAAGTCATTCTCGAAAAGAAATGTGAAGAGCTATATTAAAGGTCAAATTTTGTCCTTAGATATTCTCACACAGCTCCCACTGCAGGGGGCTTAACTGAGTTTCACTTTGCATTTCAGAGGTGCTTGAACCCAAACTGCAAAGCAAAAATTCCAGAAGTGCAAACAGGTGAACTGAAACTGAAGTTCACTGGCAGAGCTGATTGAGTTACTTGCCTTTGCCTAGTTCTACCAAAAGCCAAATACCTCATTTCCAGGAGAACTAAAATCATTCAAAGTTTTAGAAAAGCAAAGGCCAGTAAATCTGGAGAAAGAGAAGACAAAAGAGATTGGTTTTGCCAGGGTTTGATAATTTAGGAACCTAGGTATAGCCAGAATGGATTAGCCCTAGTCTAATATCCTGTCTCTGACAGGAGCAAAAACTAGATACTTCAGAGGAAGGTAAAAGATCCCCCCACTAAGTAAATCTGTGATCTCTCCCCCATCCCTGCTCCCACCCAGCCCACGGTCTCCTCCTGTTCTCTAACAATTAGATATTGGCTTAAGCCCTGAAGCCTGAGTTTTAACATTCTTTCCAAAATTTGTTGTAAAGGAGAGTACTACCAGAAGTCAGGTTTGAACCTACATCTATTGCATCTTCTTACAAGCCAACAACTTAAACCTTCAACTATTCTGGTATCTAATATTGTACATCTAACTTGCCAGCCATTCAATGCTTGGTTACTGTATTCTGATTAATAATACATTCAGGAACAAAAGGATGTTGAAATGACTTCTCAAAATATCAAATAGTTTTCTTTACAAAGCTTCTTCAACATATTGCTCAATGGATGAGGTGGAAGGAAGGAACACAGACTACAGAGGGAGATTAAATGGACTAAAAATGATTAGATGAAACAGCTGTAGGGATCTCACTTTTGGCAACTGCGACACAATTCTAATACCTAAGTTCTAAACACTCTTTAGCAAGAATAAAGGAGAGTCATCTCTGATTTTTCAGCAAACGTTAAATGCCACGGTGATTAGTCTAGTAGGATGAATGTTTTATTAGAGTGGCACCCTCTAGAAATGCCACTAAGAGTCTAAGAGTCTGCCAACATTTCCATCATATAACCCCAGTTTTCAATAGATTATAACATCACTGGAAAGGTTTGCGCTGGGAGAAAGTTTGCCATACTATGTTGAGAAGCAATGTTGTTTGGTATTAAAATTTTTGCTTGAATCTGTCTGGCTATTTTATTGCTGTTGAATCATTAAAAGAAAATTAGATTTCTTCTCTTGATAGCTAAAAATACATGTTTTCTAAATGAAATTTTGCAGTCAACTCAATTGTTAATCTACTTGCACAGGATGTATTTTTAACAACATTTTATACAGGTGTTTAAGAAACTTGGTAAGGGCCTGGCCTTAGACTGGTGTCACTATAGTAGGACTTCAGAAGTAGAAATGTGTGTAAGATGCTCCTCTCTTGTAAACCCACTAAATACAGCTATGTCCGAAGCTCTTGTGGGCTTTCTGAAATCAGCTAGTTAACCAGTACATTTGAGCAGTGTACTACCCAATTTAAACATGGTGCATTTTTCACACACTGTTAAGACAAACTCTTATGACTGCTGCAGGGTTCACAGGCTTGAAGAAAGAATTTTAGCCAAATTCTGTTTCTTTTGAGGATCCCCTTGTGTGAAATTTGTATGGACATCTGTGCAGCACAAGAGCAGCATAATGTCCTAGGTGTGCTGCCTCTGCTCTTTGGAAGACCCATGTTGGCAGGGCTTCCGTCTTTGTGCAGTTTACTGCCCATTTCCAACTTTTGTAACTCATACTTACCCTTGTGTGGCTCTGCACATTCAGGTTTTTGTTCCAAAAATGCATTTTATTTTGACTTTCAAATTACAAACTGGGGCTTTCTAGTCCTCCCCTCCCCCGCCCTTTCATAACAATGACCATCTTCCAAACAATGGCTCTGATCCTGAAAACACATGCCTAGTTTTACTGATGTGAGCTGTGCCATTGAGTTCATTAAGACTGGACAAGGTTCTCGTCATAGAACTTATTCCAGATCCTCCCTTCATTTGAAGGGGTTTCCATGTTCACAGAGGGGGCAAGTTGAAAATCCACCAGACTGCTAAACTCCCCAGAGAAACCAGCCTCTATCCCTGCAAATCCTGGGTCCCCTTTGCACTACTCTCTAGTCTCCTTCACAGCAGCTATGTTACCATGAGTTATCTCCACATATAACCCATACCTTATTTTGGGGAGTCAGTGTGGTCTACTAGATACGGTATTAGACCAGGACACCTGGGTTCTATTCCTGACTCTGCCCTTGAACTGCTCTGTGACTTTGGACAAGTCACTTAACCCATTGCCTATTTAGATCATAAGTTTTCTGGGGCAGGGACTAGTTCTGACTGTGTATTCCTGCAGTGCCTAGCATAGTGGGAACTCTAACCATTGGTGTAAAGGGGAAGAAGGCCAGGAACCAACACTAACTCTTCTTCATCTTTCCAGGACTATGCAAATCCACAAAGTATGCGGCAAAGAATAGCTGTTCTTGGACCCCACACACTTTCACCTTTTCCTGACATGCAGAATTACTGTGCAGAGGCTCCACAGACTCTCATCATGGGGGAAAAGAGGAGGAGCAGTCACTGGAGATGGCTCCTTCCACACTCTTTACCTCCTTCACAGGTCACGCACGCATAAAGGATATAGATCTGAGTCATATGGGCAAACCTAATGCTAGCTTCAGAGGGCATGCTCTACTTTGTGTTTAAAAAAACAACAAAACCTCCAAATGAATTTAAGCAACATTATGCTGAATGTAAAGAGTATGTGTCAGAAGGAGAAAGTAAAGCTAAATGATGGACTGGCAACACTGATAAAAATGCAAAGTGATGCCCTTTGGAAAGAGGATCATATGGTAGCTAGGTTCCTAGCCTAGGACTTGGGAGACCTGGTTCAAGTCCTTGCTCTGCCATAGACTTCTGATATGACCATTAGCAAGTCATGTAGCTTCTCTGTGCCTCAGATCCCCACCAGCAAAATGGGAATAATAGTATCTCACAGAGGTAGAAACAGTGAAGTGCTCAGATACTACAGTGCCAGAGGCCATATACTTACCTAATCCTCCCTGGGCCTTTTGGTGTTACCCTAATGTAAACGTTCCTTAATTTTAATAGAGGGGGAAATGTCCCTGGATGGGAGGAGGGGTGCACTTGCTATGGGATGGCACCATGAGAACCAGGGAGCTCCTTTATGGTGCTATCTGGCTACTTGTTTCCAGATTTATTTTGTAACGTACAGTGGGGCTTTGGGGTTTTCTGAAAAAACTTACATTTGAGAATACTAGGAAAGACATCAGCTTTGGCAATGCTAGTCCTATCCTTCTTTGCAGCCTTCCCATGAAAAGGCATTACATCTGTCATTGGGAAAAATGTCAACAATTGACTGCTAAATTGTAATGGTTTCTTAAAGTGCAGCAGAGTCCATGAAAGCCTCTATGGAGGATCCTTTTATTTATTAGTAGCTGGTCTAGTTTGGTTGGGTTCCTAGCGGTACGTTTCTAGAGAGACAAATACTGATGCTCAGAATACCACATGATAAAGGAAGAAATAAAAACAATAAATACAAATGAAATGTAATCTTGGCCTTTTCTGATTTTGGTGCCTTGCGACTTCCCTTTCAGTCACTCTCCACTGCAGAATATTCTTTATGTCCTTCATCAATCTTGTACTTGGTTGCAGATGGAAAATATTATCTCTGGTTTACAAAACATGGCCCGGTTTCCTGTAATACAGCACAGGTTGGACAAATCTGTCATTTGAGCAGTGTGTCTATTCTGTGGCCAATTCTGTAATCTACAAGCAATGTGATCCTAAACAAGGAATCTCATGTTAGCAGCCAAGCTTGGAAAATCCCTGTTTAGCACAATTGCTGCCAAAACTATCTCACTTGTTAGAGACAAGCTCATTTGCAATCTGCAATTCTAGTCATTTTTTCATTTCAGCTTTTGTAAAATTTCTCCCTCAGCCATTGTAGTGATGGTAAGATTGAGTTTGGTTATGAGGTGTAAGACCCTGATTTAAACAGAGCAACTTCTGAGATGCACATGAATGGAGTGCAGTGCGGAGTCTTTTTGTTTTTATTTTGAAAACCGTGGTCTGTGCAAATGCTTTGTTTTGCAGATTTGAAAGAGCCAGAGCCTTGAACCATATAAACATTTAAACACAGATACACCAGATTTGTAATCCCATTTCAGATCATTAGTCCATCAAGTCTGTATCTTGCCTCAGCAACAGCCTTCACAGGGAGATTAACCCGTGCTCTGCCACACTTGTTACACAATGCTGTGTAGCTGGAGGGGAAAATTCCTTCCTGAACCCTGAGATGATTGGCTTCTGCCATTACCCTGACATTTGTTTACCCTTATCAAGCATGAATAATTACATCTCAAAACTGTCTATCAATAAAATAAGCTGCAAATGTTAAATGAGTCATAGGACTAGCCAGCATTTCTTCAATCCTGGCTGTGTTACTTCCCCCGCCATTTAATTGGCTAGGCTGCCTACACACTGGTCCCATTGTGTGCTGTGCCTCTTGGAGGTGCAGCACACAAGTGCAAACTGGAGGAGCAGAGCTAAGTTAGCTTTAAGCCACTGGCGCACCTGATTCTGTATTGTTTCAAGGGCTTGTTTGCCTTCCTAACCCCCAAGCAATTTAGACAGGCCTGTGAGGCAAACTAAGTTACAGCAGCGATCCCCGGCTGTCTATGGGTGTCAGTTTTGCCCAGAATCTCTACAGTACTATGTGCTTTGGCCCCACTCCAATCATGTTTCTCCAGCCTCAGATCTGCCCCCTAGCATTTTCCCCATGCTTGGGCTTGCAAGGGGTCCTGCATAGAGCTTCTACAGGAGCTTTATGCAGTGGGGGATTCTCCCCTAGTCAGCCAAATCATTTTTCCATGCCTTTTTTATGCTGCCACAGCAAAGTACAGGAGCTGGGCCCGGCCAGGATGGAAGGAGACTTCCTCCAGTTGTGCTTAGTAATATTTGTTTTCATTTATCTTAAATGTACCTGCCATTAATATTGCCAACTGCCCCTTTGCTTTTGTAACATAGGAAAGGGTTAAAATATAAGGAGGAAGGTGGACCCTGTAACTTAGAATCATAGAACTGGAAGGGACCTCGAGAGGTCATCTAGTACAGTCCCCTGCACTCATGGCAAGGCTAAGTATTATCTAGACCATCCCTGACAAGTGTTTGTCCAACCTGCTCTTAGAAATCCCCAGTGATGGAGATTCCACAACCTCCCTGGGCAATTTATTCCAGTGCTTAACCACTCTGACAGTTAGGAAGTTTTTCCTAATGTCCAACCTAAACTGCCCTTGCTGCAATTTAAGCCCATTGCTTCTTGTCCTAGCCTCAGAGGTTAAGAACAACAATTTTTCTGCCTCCTCCTTGTAACAACCTTTTATGTACTTGAAAAATGTTATGTTCCCTCTCAGTCTCCTCTTCTCCAGAGTAAACAAACCCAATTTTTTCAATCTTCCCTCATAGGTCATGTTTTCTAGACCTTTATTCATTTTTGTTGCTCTTCTCTGGACTTTCTCCAATTTATCCACATCTTTCCTGAAATGTGGCACCCAGAACTGGACACAATACTCTAGTTGAGGCCTTATCAGCGCGGAGCAGAGCGGAAGAATTACTTCTCGTGTCTTGCTTACGATACTCCTGCTAATACACCTCAGAATGATGTTTGCTTTTTTTGCAACAGCGTTACACTGTTGACTCATATTTAGTTTGTGATCCATTATGACCCCCAGATCCCTTTCTGCAGTACTCTTTCCTAGGCAGTCATTTCCCATTTTGTATGTGTGCAACTGATTGTTCTTACCTAAGTGGAGTACTCTGCATTTGTCCTTATTGAATTTCATCCTATTTACTTCAGACCATTTCTCCACTTTGTCCAGATCATTTTGAATTTTAATCCTATCTTCCAAAGCACTTGCAACTCCTCTCAGCTTGGTATTGTGTGCAAACTTTCTAAGTGTACTCTCTATGCCGTTATCTAAATCACTGATGAAGATATTGAACAGAACCAGACCCAGAACCGATCCCTGTGGGACCTCACTCGTTATGCCTTTCCAGCATGACTGTGAACCACTGATAACTAGTCTCTGGGAACAATTTTCCAACCAGTTTTACACCCACCTTATAGTAGCTCCATCTAGGTTGTATTTCCCTAGTATGTTTATGAGAAGGTCATATGAGACAGTATCAAAAGCCTTACTAAAGTCAAGATATACGACATCTACCGCATCCCCCTAGCCACAAGGCTTGTTAGCCTCATTCTTAGAAGTCCCCAGCTAGAGGAAAGCAGTGGATCTGGACAGACAGGTGGGAGTCCACAGCACCTACCTATGGTAGGCAGAAACATTAAGTGGGAGTCGGCCCAGAACTACATTATTGGACTGATGTGAAACTGGTAATAAAGACAACCTCTGTGGAACCTGAACTAAGTAGGCTGGGATTCTGACAAAGATCAGTGATCCAAGATCTGGACCAAGATCTTTATATTGCTTTGAATTGTACCATATCTTAATTTGACTGGAGATAAAATTTCACTTCCTGTGTTTACCAGAACAGACTTTATAAAGTTACCTTCTCTCCTGTGATCAGAGGTAATTTAAAAATGACGGTTGAAGCAAATGGTTCACTCTTCTGGCACACCACCCCTCTCCATACCTCCTCCTGACAGTCCACAGTTTTTGTACCCATTACCCTCTGTTTGGTAGCAAGCTCTCCACAAACCCATATAATCTTCACACAGGCCTGACAACAGATGCAAGCCCAACTAGAAACACAGGTAAAACCACAGTTTCTGAAAAATTCCCACTGCTGCAGCCAGGGGAGCCGGCTAAAACATGCCACCATACCAACAGCCAAGATGAGATCGAAGCAAGTCACACATAAGGGGCCAGATCTACAGCTTTGGTAGAGTTAAATTAATTTAGATCAGCTGAGGCTCTGGGCCATGAAAGCTACATTTGAGGCGATTGTTAAGAAAACAGATAGAAAGAGGGGAGCACATTGATTGACCACCCAAGCAATATTTTTGGGGTCTGCTTTTTCCTTTGTTTTGAATAATTATTTTTACTGAACATAACAGCCATACTGGCTCAGACCAAAGGTCCATATAGCCCTGTATCCTGTCTTCAGACAGTGGCCAATGCCAGGTGCCCCAGAGGTAATGAACAGAACAGGTAATCATCAAGTGATCCATCCCCTGTCGCCCACTCCCAGCTTCTGGCAAACAGAGGCTAGGGACACCATCCCTGCTCATCCTGGCTAATAGCCATTGATGGACCTATCCTCCAGGAACTTATCTAGTTCTTTTTTGAACCTGTTATAGTCTTGACTTTCACAACATTCTCTGACAAGGAGTTCCACAGGTTGACTCTGTGTTGTGTGAAAAAATACTTTCTTTTGTTTGTTTTAAACCTGCTGCTATTAATTTCATTTGGTGACCTCTAGTTTTTGTGTTTTGAGAAGGAGTAAATAACACTTCCTTCTTTACTTTCTCCACATCAGTCATGATTTTAATAGGCCTCTATCATATCCCCCTTAGTCATCTCTTTTCCAAGCTGAAAAGTCCCAGTCTTATTAATCTCTCCTCCTATGGCAGCAGTTCCATACCCCTAATAATTTTTGTTGCCCTTTTATGAACCTTTTCCAATATATCTTTTTTGAGATGAGGCAACCACATCTTCACGCAGTATTCAAGATGTGGGTGTACCATGGATGTATATAGAGGCAATATGATATTTTCTGTCTTATTATCTCTCCCTTTCTTAATGATTCCCAACATTCTGTTCACTTTTTTGATTGCCACTGCACATTGAGGGGATGTTTTCAGAGAATTATCCACAATGACTCTAAGATCTTTCTTCAGTGGTAACAGCTAATTTAGACCCCATCATTTTACATGTATAGTTAGGATTATGTTTTCTAATGTGCATTACTTTGCATTTATCAACACTGAATTTCATCTGCCATTTGTTGCCCAGTCACCCAGTTTTGAGAGATCCTTTTGTAGCTCTTCACAGTCTGCTTTGGACTTAACTATCTTGAGTAGTTTTGTATCATCTGCAAATTTTGCCACCTCACTGTTTACCCCTTTTTCCAGATCATTTATGAATATGTTGAATAGGACTGGTCCCAATACAGACCCCTGGGGGACACCACTATTTACCTCTCTCCATTCCGAAAACTGACCATTTATTCCAACCCTTTGTTTCCTATCTTTTAACCAGTTGCCAATCCACAAGAGGACCTTCCCTCTTATCCCTTGACAGCTTACTTTGTTTAAGAGCCTTTGGTGATGGAACTTGCCAAAGGCTTTCTGAAAATCCAAATAACTATATCCACTGGATCCCCCTGGTCCATATGCTTGTTGACCCCCTCAAAGAATTCTAGTAGATTGGTGAGGCATGATTTCCCTTTAAAAAAAAACATGTTGACTCTTCCCCAACAAATTATGTTCATCTATGTGTCTGACAATTTTGTTCTCTACTATAGTTTCAACCAGTTTGCCTGGTACTGAAGTCAGGCTTACTGACCTGTAATTGCCGGGGTCACCTCTGGAGCCCTTTTTAAAAATTGGCATCACATTAGCTATTCTCCAGTCATTTGGTACAGAAGCTGATTTAAATGATAGGTTACAAACTACACTTAGTAGTTCTGCAATTTCACATTTGAGTTCCTTCAGAACTCTTGGGTAAATACCATCTGGTCCTGGTGACTTATTACTGTTTAAGTTTATCAGTTTGTTCCAAAACCTCCTCTAATGACACCTCAATCTGGGACAGTTCCTCAGATTGGTCACCTAAAAAGAATCTCCCTCACATCCTCAGCCAGGAAGACCGATGCAAAGAATTCATTTAGTTTCTCTGCAATGGTTTTATTGTCCTTGAGTGCTTTAGCATCTTGATCATCCAGTGGCCCCACTGGTTGTTTAGCAGGCTTTCTGCTTCTGATGTACTTAAAAAAAATTGCTATTACTTTGAGTCTTTGGCTAGCTGTTCATCAAATTCTTTTTTGCCTTCCTAATTATATTTTTACATTTCATTTGCCAGAGTTTATGCTCCTTTCTATTTTCCTCACTGGGATTTAACTTCCACTTTTTAAAGGATGCCTTTTTGCCTCTCACTGCTTCTTTTACTTTCTTGTTTAGTTATAGTGGCACATTTTTGGTTCTCTTATTATGTTTTTAAATTTGGGGTATACATTTAAGTTGAGCCTCTAGTATGGTGTCTTTAAAAACGTTTCCATGCAGTTTGCAGGGATTTCACTTGCATGGGGATTTCACCTTTGGCGCTGTACCTTCTAATTTCTGTTTAACTAACTTCCTCATCTTTGTGTAGTCCCCTTAAAGCATGTGAAGTATCTAACAGTCCACATATTTATTGCAGCAATCACTAAGTAAAATAACCACACACTAAAAGCAAGCAATACACTACAATAATTCACTCTTCTGAACAAATCATTTGTTCCATAACTATGCACTTAATGTTTATATTAAAAGAAGGATTGTAGCGATGTGGGACTCACCCCTGTGACGCCTCCTGCTGGTGTCCTGGGAATTAGTTCGTTTTCCAGCCTTGGAGCACCCTCTGCAGGCCTTGGCTGAACCTGTGGACATGGTAGGTCAACAAACCAGCCCGGCCTGCCAGGGTGCTTACCCTGGTGGGCCGTGTGCCAAAGGTTGCTGATCCCTGGTCTACACTATGGTGCTACAGTAACACAGCTGCAGTGGCATAGCTGTGCCACTGTAGCATCTGTATGTAGACAAGTCCTCTAAGTTTGGCTATGGCCCATAGAGTGGACTAATCAGATTTGCAGCCACAGCACAACTTTAGCAAAATGGTTCTCACGGCCCATTTGGGAACCATGTCAGTCTCTTAGATTAAAGGGGAAAACAAACTTAACTATGGCAAATTAATGCCACCTATGGTATATGAGAATCAAAATGAAACTGACCCAGGTATCATACGGAATCATGTCCAGACTTGAATTAAGTGTAAATAAATAAACAAATTGCATAAACTGGAGACAGTAAAATGAATGATCTAATTTAAGATCTTTAAAAAAAAATAATTTGTTTTAACTTAGATCATAACTATAAACATAGCTCATTTGTTTCCTTAAGTATGATTTTTAACCCATGGGTTCCTTCAATTATATTTTTGTTCAGTGGATTAAAACACATTTTTTACAAGCAGAAACATGATTCCACATTACCATTAAAACAAACAGACAAAACACCAACCAAAAGCCAACCTATACAATTCAGATTAAAATAAATGAAGACTCACAACATTTTAATTGTTTGCAAAGTCGTTCCACGTCTATTTTAGATAATGAAACAACTTCTCAAAGAAGCTTATCCAGAGACAGCACATCTTTCACTTATCACATATTCTACCGACCGCATTTGTTTCCAGTCCTGCCATAGGTTTTTTGCTAAATAAATGTACCATAGATTTGTTCCTTTTCTAAGTAGATATTAATTGCTTTAATTGTTTGGAATTCCATATGCTATGCAGGTGTGAAAGGGGCTAGTGATTTTATTTCTGAACATGGTGTATATTTCAGTGTTAAAACACCATTAATTACAGGGGCATAAATTACATTTTTGCCTCATGCTTACAAAAGAAATCCCACTTCGGTTTTATGTGACATTGTTACTTCTGACATTTTATATGGAGAGATTTTTTTTTAAGGAAAACTTTACAAGTCACTTTTCCCCTATAATTACTTCTTCCAGACAATCTCATATGTTATACATCTATTCCTCAATAACTAAGGGGCGTAAATAAACCATAACCATTAGGATTGTGAAAATATGGCACAAAGCACCACTTTAAAGTAATAGTTTAGCTGCAGTGCAGTTATAATTCTCAAAACAACAAAGTAACACAAATGTTTCCATGAAGATTATCTTTTGTAACGTATGCATCTCTTAGTAACACTAAAATAGAGTTTCACTTACCAATGCTTTATTGGTGTTAATGAATGTAATTGCCTTGTGCAATCACTTAACAAAATAATTGTAAATTAATTTAGAAAATCCACTGCTATATTAATAGTTTTAACAAATTATTATAAATAATGCCAGACTTTCTACTGCAGGTGGGACTTAGAGCATGAGCTGGCTAAAAAGAACACTATAAAGATAAAGAGGTACAGGCGAGTCTCATCTTACGCGGGGGTTCCGTTCCACGGTTAGCACGTAAAGCGAAAACCGCGTATAGTCAAAATTACATTGAGTGGAATGGCGGGCGGAATCGCCCGCACTACAAGTACAGTATTCAAATTGTTATTTTTCTCTTTTTGTTTTGTTTTGTTTTTTGTTTTTGCCGACCGCGTAAAGCTGAAATCGCGCATGCTAAATGCATGTAAGATGCGACAGACCTGTACTTCCACACTGTGTCTTCGGTCCCTGAAACAACAGGATTTACTTTCCCCTCTGCCTCATCTCAACTCCAAGAGAATTTAAATTACAATTACATTGTTGGGTGACCCCATAAAAACAAAAACAGCAAATCCAGGGCTCTGGTTCTGTCCATAACTGAAGGCCTATGCACATACGCAGTGTTGTATTTTACTCATAAGAGAAAATGATCTGGGTTGATTAGAGGCTGGGCACCTGTGGATAATACAGGACATAGCAGGTAAAATTATCAGAGCTTTACTGAAAGGCTCACAGCAGGCCTTTAGCTAGTTACACAAATAGCAGCTCAGGAACATGCCAAATTGGAACAGGAGGCTGACTGCATCCTTGCCTCCAAAGACAGACCTAATATTGCCTGTTTAAAAGTGTATCACTGGAATCATGGCCAGTGGTTAGTCTGATAGCTTGGGACTTTTAGAGTCAAAGCAATATAGGGCCAGAAGAGACCGTAAAAAGGCATCAAGTCCAGCCCCCCTGTGCTGAGGCAGGACCAAGTAAACCTAGACCATCCTGAAAGGTGTTTGTGCAACCTGTTCTTAAAAACCTCTAGTAATGGAGATTCCACTACCTCCCTTGGAAGCCTATTCCACAGCTTTACTACCTTTCTAGCTACATCTAACCTCAATCTCCCTTGGTGCCAATTAAGACAGTACTTCTTGTCCTACATTCAGTGAACATGGAGAACAATTGATCACAGTCCTCTTTGTAACAGGCTTTGCCCATTAGAAGACTTATCAGGTTTCCCTTCAGTCTTCTTTTCTCAAGATTTAACATGCCCCGTTTTTTTAAAGTTTTTCCTCAGAGGTCAGATTTTCTAAACTTATTCTTGTTTCTCTCCTCTGGACTCCCTCCAATTTGTCCACATCTTTCCTAAACTGTGGCATCCAGAATTGGACACAGTACTCAAATTGAGGCCTCACCAATGCCGAGCAGAGCAGGACAATTACCTTCCATGTGTTACATACAACACTCCTGTTAATACAGCCCAGAATGATATTAGTCTTTTTAGCAACTGCTTCACATTATTGATCCATATTCAGTTTATGACCCAGTGTAATCTCTAGGTCTTTTTCAGCAGTAATACCACCTAACCTGTTATTTCCCATTTTGCAGTTGTACATTTGATTTTTTTTTCCCCTTCCAAGTGAAGTACTTTGCATTTGGCTCTATTGAATTTTATTTTCTTGAATTCACACCAATTCTCCAATTTGTCAAGGTCATTTTGACTTCTGATCCTATCCTCCAAAGTGCTTGCAACGCCACTCAGCTTGGTGTCATCCACGCATTTCGTAAACTCTCCACTCCACAATCCAACACAATAAACATATTAAATAGTATCAGACCAAGGGCTGACCCCTGGAGAATCCCACTAGAAGCACCTTCCAAGTTTGAAAGCAAACCATTGATAGCTATTCTTTGAATATGATTTTTCAACCAGTTTGTGTATCTTCCTTATAGTAATTTCATTTACACCACATCCCCTAGTTTGCTTATGAGAATGCTATGTGGGACTGGGTCAAAAGCCTTACTAAAATCAAGGTATATCATATTTACTGCTTCTCCCCATCTGCTAGATCAGTAATCCTGTCAAAGAAGGAAATTAGGTTGGTTTGACATGATTTGTTCTTGACAAATCCATGCTGGCTATTCCTTCTAAATTTCTTATTCTCAAGGTGCTTACAAATTGATTGTTTAGTAATTTGTTCCAGTATCTTTCTAAGTAGTGAAGTTATGCTGCCTAATCTATAATTGCCCAGGTCATTTTTGTTTCCCTTTTTAAAGATAGATGCTATGTTTGTCCTTCTCCTGTCCACTGAGCCCTCATCTATTCTCCATGAGTTCTCAAAGATAAATGCCAATGGTTCTGAGATTGTTTCAGCTAGTTCCTTAAGTACCCTAGGATAACTTGGAAGACCAAATGTCAGTTTCCTGCTTTGCCACAGTCTTCCTGTGTGATCTTGGGCAAGTTACTTAGTCTCTGGGTGCTTCAGATAATAGCATTTCACCTCACAATATCCTGATGAGGTAGGGCTCAGATAGGCATCATATAAGTACCTTTGATAATTAGTGTTGTGAAATGAGTCTGTACACACTATGATACATTACCACCACCGTGCTGGTCCTCGTGTACCAAAAAGCAAGCAATAAAAATAAAATAAAATATAAATTCAAGAATGGCATTCTTGTAAGTTTACAAACTAGTATTTGAATATCTTTGCTTAATGTTTACATATTTGTAAGCGCGTGATACTGAGTTTAGAGATGTGTATTAGAGCTAGTTGAAAAACTTTAAAAATTGCAAAAGAAGATTTCAAAATTTCTAAGTTGTTTCCATTCTGCAGAGTTTGAAATGGACTGGGTTTTATTTTATTTTTTTTAATCAAAAACATCAAAATGATTTCCAAAATGTGTCAGTAATCCCACCGCCCCCTTCCTCCCGTAAAAAAACCAACCAGATTTGAATCATTTTTTTGTGAACATTTATGTTTAAGGGCCATTTTGTTTTATGAAAACCAATTTGTTCAAAATTTTGACCAACTCTGTGTATATTGCCAATGTGTGGTTTTGCATGTGCAAAAATTGCACATACAATATTATCTGTCCAAATTCTGTAGCTGTTCGGCCAATGTCTTATGCCACGAATGAATGCCATAGTATTTCTAGCAGTGCAGGAGGCAAACTGTACCAGTCAGGATGAAATGGATTCTGAACATTCTGACACTCTAGAGACTTTACCATTGTGGAAAGCTGATAAGATTTCAAAGAATACAATGAGATGGAGATTTGAAACTTAGGAACAAACAACAGATAAAGACCAAGGAAGTAAAACCAGGTTGATTTGAAACAGCTATGTTACTTCAGAGGCAAACTGTTGCCTCTTATCTTCAATGGGACACTCAATTACATGTTAAGAGAGCTGAAGAAAGGAAGAGGAGAAGTAAAAAAAAACCCACAGGTTATTCAGGTGGCCTGGCAATCTTCACAAACAATGTGCAAGAATGAACAAACTTTGGATAGGTAAAGGAATGCTGGAGTATTCGCTGGCAGGTTAACATCTCAAATGTTAAATAGGTGAAACTGCATCAGCAGGTGAAAAGAGAGAAATGCTAGGAAAACACTTCTTTAAAAAAGATCAAAAAAGAAAGATTTCTTGGAGCAATTTTTTCTTGGAGCGAGCTGAAAATAGATACTTGACCATGTTGCTAGAATCATGCTTTATGTACCAAATTAGATCCTGAGCCAAAGCCCATTTGAAACAATGGAAAGATTATCATTGACTTCACTGGGCTTTTTAGATCAAGATCTGGGAAAACTAAACCTCTCTCAGTGGAGTTCAACAGCTTGATTCCCACAGCCAATTGACAAGATATTTTCTGGTGAATATGGTTTTACAAAAAACGGTGTTGCTCTTGTCAAAGGGAACGTTTGCTTTGTAACATTTTCTCACTGTGCTACTGTCATAATTTTCATTGGTAATCATTACAGGATGTGATAATTTCATATTTTAAGTTAAATAAGGGAAGAATTAAGACTGTGTATGGATACAAGAGCAAAAATAAAGGTGAGTATTTTCACTTTTTAAAATGAAGAAAAACTTCACTTTAAGACTGGAACTAGCCCTAACTAATAATAGATTTAATGAAATCCATTGCTTGTCTAAAATAAACCTTCCTTTGAGCACACGCCCTCAGCCCTTCCAAGAAGGCAAAATAGGAAGGATCTTAATCCAGCCAAGGAATGGAATTCCTGTCAGAAAGGTCACTGCTGGCATATAACATATAATATAGCTTGCTGTCTACATTATCTCCAGGAGCATGTGAAACATTAGGCTGCAATACTACAAAGGCCGCATACCTTTACTCAAAAGTAATCCCATGGAGGTAATCATTTCCCAAGAACATCAATCATGTTTATTAAAGACATTATTAAATTATAGACAAATATCTTTAAATTATATAAAAGCTGTTTTCTCTTTAGAGAGTCACAGCTAATTTTCTAATGCTGTGGACTAGAGGAGAAAGGTTTGCAAGGCTTATCTTCCTGGAAAAAAACTGCACTTATCCATGCATGTTTGAGAACAATGGTGTTCAAACTACAGGTTGAACCTCTCTAGTCCAACACCCTCAGGACCTGACCGGTGCCAAATCAGAGAATTTTCCAAATCATGGGAGGTCAATGCAGAGTGCCAGTGGGTCTCCATAGGCACGGGAAGTAGAGGTGCGGGGGGTGCTGCAGCACCCTCAGGCGTTCTGCCCAGTGTGGCCCCCCGCCCAGGGGTTCCAATGCCAGCCCCAGGTCCCAGCCGCTGGCCCCTCGCCCGGGGTCCCAGCCGCCAGCCTCAGGTCCTCCTCCCTCCCTCCCTCGCTGTTTGCGGCGCTCCAGAATCACTGGGAGGGAGGAGGAGAAGTTGGTAAGCGTGGGACCCCCAGCACCTGAGAGGCACAGGGGAAGGGAGGCACAGTAGGGGAGCTTGGCGCCGGTGGATGCTCCAGTCCCACAATTTTTCCCCGTGAGTGCTCCAGCCCCAGAGCATCCATGGAGTCGGCGCCTATGCCAGACCACGGATGTTGCCGGACCAGAGAGTGCTGGATTAGAGAGGTTCAACCTTTAGCAGCTTCTTTCTTTCTCAGTGGTCATCACCTTGGTCATGAGTGAAGTGCATTCTTTAAGTTCACATGTGCATTGCTTCTGGATGTCTTCTCTAGGAAAAAACTACTAGTAGTTTGTAGTGTTCACACATGAAGGTTTAGATAAAGTCTACAAGGGAGCCTCGGTCTTGTAACTCATGTTAAAATTTCAACTCCTTTCTTCACTAGGATTTTGCCTTGTGCTAGTGACCATGTTAGCTAAGCCTAGTGCGCTGCAGCTGTGCTACTATAGCATAGACACTTGCTTCAGCAACAGAAGGGTTTTTGCATCACTGTAGTTATTCACTCCTCTGAGAGGCGGTAATTAGATCTATGGAAGAATTCTTCCATTGACCGAGCAGTGTCTATACCAGGTCGTAGGTCAGCTTCACTATGTGTCTCAGGGGTATGAATTTTTTACATCCATAGTGACATAGCTAGGTCAACCCAAGTTTTAGGGGCAGACCAGGCCTAATGTGAGGTAAACACACACCTTTTTCCCTAGTGAAGACAAGGCTATAGAGAATCACCAGGGAAGAGTTCACCCCTGATTAGTTGTTAAAAAAATCTAACTCAGCTGTTGTCCAGTAGGCTCATCCCACTACACAGTAGTCCAGACTGGAAAGAAAAGCCATGGAACTTTATGGTTGTGTCCTTCTCCTGTTTGGCTTGAAGATTCTCTCCTTCTCTCTCTTCAACATTGTGACTGGCCTCTCTACCTCTTTTTAATTTTTTTTTAAGTTACCTCTTTAGTAGTTCTCTTCTTAAACTGTGATATTGAAGACATTACCATGTAAAAATTACTGGGATTTGAATGGGTATAAAATATCTCTCCATCCACCCCAAATATACTCCCATGACACAGGGAAGCTTTTTTTTTCTTTTTTTCTGACAACTCATATGGGGTCTGATTCTCATTTGCCAGCCAACAGAAGTGCAAAGAGGATTTACTGTCAATGAGAATCAGTCTTTTTATAGCCAAATCTCTTTCTGCATAAGTATCTGGCACTTTCATCTTCTAGTTCCAGGGAGCAAGTTCCCTGAGAGCCAGGTTTCCAATTTCTGAGTGCACTATTCCTGATACAAACTACTCTGATCCTTCCAAAATCTTCCTTAAGACCCAGAGGGCTGCTCCTGCACTGCTGAAATCATTTGAAGCTTTTGTTATTGGTTTCAATGGACACAGGATCAGGTCCCAGGGGAAGACTGTCCAAGGTTAATTGCGTGCACCATAGCTCTCCCAAAGGACACAGTGGCAAATACCGTGGAATCATTTGCAGCCTGCTAGATCATTAGGACTTGCTTAAATATACTGCACTTGCCTATGTTTCCCATTCAGTTCTATCTGGCAATAAATTTCATCTTTTTTTTTTTAATTGTTTGCAGAATGTTACAGTTTGCTCTTAAACAGTTGCAATTTCTCTCAGAGGTAGCTACATTTCAATGATGGGTGGAATTATCCCAGTGTGTCTGTTTATCTAATCAGTTTGTTAAGATAAAGGGCATTGGGATCCTTTGTGACTAGACATTATGAAAGATGACAAATAGAAAAAAAAAGTGCAGTCTCCAAATAGGCTGGTTTCGAATAAAGAAATTTGCTACAGTTTTAAACATCTGGGGAACAAAAACCAGTTTCTGACTCCAAAATTAGATTTAATCCAATGGATCAGATTCTCCTTTCATTTCCACCATTATAATTCAGGAGTATTTCAGTTGAAGTCAGTGTCTTTGCACGGGCGTAAGACAGGATTAGGTAAAAAGAGCACCCCCCACTATACAAATTGTTCCAGTAGTCCTGCCATCAGCCAACAGTGAGCATATCTCAGCTCCCTTTTAGCACAGTCCCTGACATCAAAAATTATTTTCCTTGTCAAATTGAAAGTACCATAGGGCAGCAAGAGACGTTGTTCACCTAAGTGCTCGTTTGTTTGTGGATCCCTGTAGCCTCAGCCTGTTTAAACTAAATGATTACTACAAGGTAATGGACCTTTCTGGTTAAGATGACAACAGGACCAAGATCACTGCATCAGCATAGCATCCTTTATGTTTGAGGCGCAGGTGGGTATGAATCATTACAGCATGCCCCTAAAACTTCTCTGCCCACTTCACCCTGACCAGTCTTTCTTCCTGACATCCCAGGCTCCTTGACTAATCTGTCTTCCTCTTGTTTCCGATCCTGGGTTCTTATGGGCAAAATTCTCTCTTCAATGTCTAGCCTGAGCCACGTGGCTGAATGCTGGAGATGTGTGTGCGCGGGGTAGTCATGGTGGGGAATCCTCCCATCAGTTAGTGAAAAGTCACCAGCATTGCTCAGTGGCCATTACTCCATCCTAAATCTGGTGTAGGCTCCACATCCATCAGAGCATCTCCTCCATCTCTTCAGGAGGTGGTGACGGAAAGAGCTGGAGGATCCATGCAGCCACAGATACTGATTAATGTGAGTAAGGTTTTCATAAAAGCTCAGCCCTGTAAGGTGTTGGGCAACCTGAATTTCCACTGATATCAGTGGAGGATGATGGCACTTAGCATCTTGTGAGAGTGCTCACCACCTTGCAAGGTTAAGCCCCAGCACTAGATCACCTGAAACTCTCTCTTCACAGGGGGTGGTAGATACAGTCTCTTTTGGGATGAATATTATTTCTTTCTTCAGATGTACAGTTGATAATGTTGCTATAGGAATAGAATAGACTGAACACTTCTCTTGGAGGCCATGGGTAATGCTTCCATGATGCACCTGGTCTGGACAGGTCAAAGGAATAAGCGATCCCAAGGTGCTCGTAATGCTTCCAGGACAGTGCTTACTGCTATTCTCTATTTAGGCTGCAATTTTCAATGTAGTCTAAAGGATTTGGATGCTCACAGGTGACTTTGAAATTCCAGACTGCAATGCTCTGGTGCCCTGCTCCGTAGCAGAATCTTCAGCCCCAAGTTAGGCATCCATGGGAAACCAAAGGCACACACAAAAGGGAACCTTAGAACCCAGCAAGCTGAGAGGAGAGCTCCTAAGCTAGCCAAGAAAGAAATGCAGAAGCTTAGGACCCAGATTCACAAAGGTACTTAGGTGCCTAACTCCCATAGATCTGGGTCTTAGGCCCCAAACTGACAAGTCAGGCATAGGTGTCTCCTTTTGCTTGGGATTCTCAACCATGAGCCATTTCCTGGGATTAGGCACCTAAGCCAGTCAGCTTCTTAGGTAGCTCAGACCCTCTGTAGCCAATAGCTCAGCAGTTAAGGAACTCACTGGGAATGTGGGAGAACTGGATTCAAATTCCTGCTTTGCCTGATTTGGAGTAGGGACTTGAAGCCAGCTCTCCCATGTCCCAGGTGAATGCCTGAACCACTGAGCTATTGGGTATTTTGCAGACATGCATGGCACCTGAGCTGAAACATTTCCAAACTGCTACTCTAGGGCTGTCCCAATCCTGTAGGCATGCTCTGAGAACACTTATGGGACTGGACCCACAGGGAGAGAGGCAGGAACTGCCTAGTCTGAGAATGCCACCAGGGCTTAGCATTAGCAAGGGCTCAAAGTTGCTCATTTGCTGTAAGGTGGGATCTGGATTTAAGTGCCTTGTGCATGCCTACTGGTGGAAACGTATGCTGCTACTGGACTTTAGGCACCTACTAGGTTAGGTGGCAGCTAAGTGGTGATTTTGAGAATGTAAGTGTAACATAAATGTTAGACTTAGGCACCTACAGAGACAGTTAGGTGCCTAAGTACCTTTGTGGATCTATCCTTAGGTGCACCTAAGTCACTTAGGCACTTTTGAAAATCCAATCCAATGTTTTTAATTTCATGCTGATGCAAATAAATCTAGAAGCATTAATTTCTTGGCGGATAGGCTCTTTCTGCTTTCAAATCTACATATATTACATAAGTGAGACAAGGTGGGTAAAGTAATATCTTTTGTTGGATGAACTTCTGTTGGAAAGGAGATGAGTTTTTGAGTTTACACAGAACTCTTCTTCAGGTCTGTGTAAGGTCGAAAGTTTGTCTCTCGGACCAGTAGAAGTTGGTCCAATAAAAAGATATTACTTCACCCACCTTGTCTCTCTAATATCCTGGGGCCAACATTGCTACAACAACGCTGCATATATATATAATATGTGAAATGACCAAAACAACTAGAAAAGCTAAACATTTCAATGGGACTTTAAAATGATACTTAGTTAATTTTGAGGCCATTTCATCTTTACTCAGCAGAAATGGAATCTCAGTTTCTGCTGGCCTGTTCTGACTTCTATTTCCAAACTAAGATAAGGATCCCCATTCAAAATTATTTCATAATTAAAACAAATTTTTCTTGCCTTATTTTCACCCACTTGCCTTCCATCTCCACAGAACTTACATCAGAAAAGCCACCAGAAGTGAGCAACTGAGATCAAGAATTATCATGTGGAAACTTGAGCAAGATGCTTCCATAATGCATAAAGTACAATCTGAAGATGTCTGGGTATCCGGGAGCTGTGATCACTACTACTGACCAGCTACAAACTGTGCACATCCTAGTATATTTATGTGTTACTCCCTCTCCCCAGCTACTTGTTTGCTTTATCCACCTCTTAAGTCTTGTCTTTTAGATTTAAGATCATCAAGGTGTGAGTTGTCACATTATATGTTTATAGACTGCCTAGCACAAGGGGGCCCAACCTGGTTTTAGCCTTCAAGTGCGGCTGCAATATAAATGTTAATTAATTAATTAAATAATGTGAAGAACCTCCAAGTATGGAGGAATGTATAAATGAAAAGAGAAAATATGAAAATGCCAATTTTCATATATAAATCTGTACATAATAAAGCATGGACTGGTCGTATGGAAATAAGGGGCATACTGGAAAACAAAAAGGAAAGTGCAGAACTGTGAGGAGATCCCGTATGCTGGTACCTATCCATTTTCAGCATTTGGTATTCTCTTTTTTAAGCAATGCACATCACTGTAAAAATGTTTTCGTAATCTTAAAATTAAAGTATAACGTGATAACTTTAAAGGAGACTAATAACAAGAACGTTTTACCTGGAAAAGCAAAGCTTCAGCTCTTAGCCTGAAAAATTTCTAACCAAATGTGTTCTCTTCTTATTATTATATGGCCTATGCTCATCACCATAGCATTTGGATGCTCAATGGCTGCATTTGTATTGTACGTGTAAAACTGTAGGGTGAAATCCTGGCTTTACTGAAGACAATGGGAGTTTTGCCATTGACTTCAGTGGAGCCAGGATTTCACCTGTTGCGTATAAATCTCATGGCTCCTGATCTCAAGTCCACTGAAGTAAATGGAGAGATGCCCATTGGTTCAAGCCTATGAAGAGAAGTATATACCTACAAACTGATAGCATCCCTGTAAGAAAAGATTTTAAAAGGGCTCATTGCCTAAATATATGCCAGGTATAAATATAGGTGTAGTTCAGGTAAAGGCATCATCACTATCACTGCGTTATGCAGTTACTGGGGAAACAGCTATTGATTGATGTTGACCTAGTAACAGTCTAATATAATCAATGTATCTAATGCATCTAACCTATTTAATCCAATTCTTCTATCTGAACAATATCTTTACTCCCACCTTTTGTATCTGTAACAATATTAATTCAGCTTCTATTTTCAGTAGATCCCAACAAAATACAATGATGCTAGAAAACACGCAGCAGAACATTTTAACACTTACCTATGTTTTGTGATCCACATGTTGATTTCATCTATTCTTTCCTAATTCAAAATAAATATATTCCTGGAGGTTGTTGCTCTAACAGGCCTCCGACTGACACTTATCCATCCTATGTATGGACAATACAATGTGGTGTTTGAAAAGGGGATGCATATATTTTAAATCTAAATGTAAAAAGCTTGGGCCATATCCTCAGCTTGTGTAAACTGGCACAGCTCCATTGATTTCAGTGGGGCTATCCTGATTTACACCAACTACAGTCTCATCTAAATACAAAATTTCCAGTATAGTTAAAGTGGGTACAACCTCCCTAGTGCGGACACAATTTTTGTTATAGCTTATTTCCATACAGGTAGGGGAATAATCTATACTGATATCATAATAATACCTCGCTCTTATACAGCTTCAGAAGAGGAGGCCAGTATCATTATTTGCATATCACAGATGGAGAAACTGAGGCACGGAGCAGTGAAATGACTTGCTCAAGGTCACCCTGCAGACCAGTGACAGAGCATAGGGAATAGGACCCAGATCTTCTGAGTTCTAATCCAGTGGTCTATCCGCTAGGCAACACTGCCTCCCATTTTGTTCTGGTATAATTGTGTCAATCCTAGGAGGCTGAACTGGTATAACTATTTCAATAAATAAATTACTCCCCTGACTGGAATAGTCAAAGCAGTACAAAATCTGCATGTGGACCAGGCCTAAGGAACTGACCCATTATCTCTAGTCTCTGGAAGATCCCTATTCCCCTGCCAAACAGTGTCAGCAGCACGTATCTATAGTATTGGTAACCTGTATTGATGTGTATTTGGGTGAGGGGGAAAATCTCAAGCTGCAAACCATCAGGAGCTGTCAACAACCTGAACAAATCTCAGAGACATCTGTGGCTTATCAAGCAAGCAGCATTTTTTCCTACATTAATCTCCACTAGGCCTGCCCCAGCTTTCATTTCAAAAGGCTTGGCATTATATCTTTTAAAAAAATGCTTGATTTCTTCAGATGCAGCTGGTTCAGAGAACTGTCTTTGAAATCCGAGCATGGAGATGTTGACATGCTTGTTGCAAGCAGCTTGCAAAGCAAGGGACAGTGCTAATTACTGAAAAAAAGGTTTTCTTGGTTCCCTTAAATGAGCTAGGCTGGGAGGGGTTTTTCATCATCTTCCTTTTCCTTTGTAAACCAATTGAAGGGGAGAGGGCTGCTTCTAAGTGGCTGTTAAAGAGGTTTGATCTGGATGCAGCTTGCACGTGCCAACCACCCTCCACCCATCAATTCACTCTTCAGAGCTTGTAAAACAATGACATTATTTTGTCAAAGGTCTTTGTTTTGTCTCCCAGGATGTCATCTCATTTTGCAAATCAGCCCCACACTGTCAAACAGGCAAAGTGACTGGAATTGTGCACCATTCTCAGTAGCATCCAGTGCCTCGAGCGGACTTGGATATTGCTCTTCCAGGCCTACACTACACAAGTGCATTTTAAGAATAAGGTCAGAATTCACGGGGCCCTTGATCACTGCCTCCTCCTGCTCCCTGGCCTACCCAGATTCACTCTCCAGTCCATGCTTGATGTGGCAGCTAAAATCATCTTCCTAACCTAACCACCTCAGTCTGTCCATAATGGCTCCTCCTTGTCCATTGCATCATGGTTAAACTTCTAGGGTGACATCAGGAGCCCAGATCCAGCCTCTTTATGCAGGTAAAAGGGCCCTAAAAGCCCAAATTCCAGCTGAGTTAAGAAAAATCCTCCCTGCTGTGGAAGATACTAGAGCCATAAAGCTGTGTTCTAAGGACTCCTTTGCACATCTTGCCACAGGGGGCATGTCTGGGCCAAGCTGCAGCATATAGTACTGTGGAGATTCTGGGCAATGCTGTAGCCCATAGGACAGCCCTGAAAGGCTGCCATAACTTAGGCAGGGGTCTCTGCAACCCTTGAAACAGCCTAGGATCAGGAAGGGACAACGGTAGCTTATCCCACCTTAGTTGTCCCACCAACCCTGCCTGGGCTATAAGTTCTGAGCTGTATCTCAGCTGCTGTAAACGGGCAGCTCCATTGAAATAACGGAAGCTAAACCCTTTCCCACCAGCTGAAGATCTGGTTTGTTATGTGATTTCCTGCTGCTTCCAGACACATCCCCTGGCTTTTTTCCTGTGCTAGCAATGCTCTCCTACCTGTAGACCACTAGACTATTACTCCTCAGCTCACTGGGATTCTTCCCCTTGAGACTGATTTCATCTATGCTGCCTGCAAGAAGCAAGGCAGTAACCACCATTATGCATATAATAAAATAAGTGCTCAACGGGCTGAACCACAAAGCTGCGTGTATCCCTGCTGAACACCACTATTGCTGTGTCCTTCAATCTTCCTTCACCCCATCCCTTCCTGCTGTTTGTTACCTTCCACTCAGCATGTCATATATACATTAGCTTGCAAGCACCTCAGGGCAGGGACCAGGTCTTCCTATTTATGCAGTTAAGCGCTTAGCATTCCCAGATACTTATTACATGATTATTTATTAATAAATGATAAACTGACAGAATATTTTAGTCAGGCCATTAACCAGCCAGCTTTCCAGTTTTCAACTACAGTTACTATATACAATTCTACATTTTCCTCTTGTTTCCCCCCATTATTTGTATCTCTCTTCTGTACATAGATTTGGAGATCACGCAAATAAGGCACCCCAAAAGCAATGGTGCAAGCTGAGTGAGCCTTAAACAAGCTTCCCTACACAGTACAGACAAGGCAACTCAGTCTAGCTTGAACCAGCGCTGCTACTCCAGTCTTGGGCGTCTGTGGATGTGTTTCCCCCTTGTTCTCCCAGATTCTTGCATTAACATTACATGTGAACTCATTTCTCTCCACTCAAACTTTTCCCTAGCCAGGGGTACTGGAACAATTTGTATAGTGGGGGTGCTGAGAGCAATCAAACCAAACTGTAAACCCTGTATATGATAGGTTTCAGAGTAGCAGCCGTGTTAGTCTGTATCCGCAAAAAGAAGAACAGGAGTACTTGTGGCACCTTAGAGATTAACAAATTTATTAGAGCATAAACTTTCGTGGACTACAGCCCACTTCTTCGGATGAATATAGAATGTCAAGGCTGTATCCCCACTTTGAACTTTCTCTTCTCTGTTTCTCAGCTCTATCTCTTTTTCTTTCAGCTCCATAGCTCTCTTGTGGGCCTCCTCTTTGGCTTTTTCTTCTTTTGTAGTCATTTTCCTGTTTTCTTGTGCTGGGTCACCCCCTCTGCAGTTGACTGAAACTGGGAAGCTCTCAGCTCTGGCTGCTGCTGAGTTAACAGAGACTTTCTAACTAGCTACTCCCGAGGATGTAAAAAGAAAAAAAACCAATTCAGCTTGTAAATTCCCTTTACCTTTGTTTGCTCATTTGAACACTTCTCTTAACAAAGGAACTTGTTAAAAAAACTTAACACCTCTGTCTTCAGGCAAGGAGAGAGAAGATATGCATCTATCTACCTCCAGCTCGGCTTTCCAAGCAGCTAGAAGGAAAAAAAAAATCTCACTGGCTTTTGGGTTTAAAATGATCCCACCGCTCTACCACCATATGCATCCGAAGAAGTGGGCTGTAGTCCATGAAAGCTTATGCTCTAATAAATTTGTTAGTCTCTAAGGTGCCACAAGTACTCCTGTTCTTCTTTTTCCTGTATATGATGGAAACCACTTCAAGCCAGGGAGTGTGGCAGCACCCCCAGCACCCCTAGTTCCAGGACCTCTGGCCCTAACTTTGAGATCCATCTTTGGCTACTTCATATGAATTATCCTGGGCTCAGCTACTGTAGTTTCATAGATTTTAGGGACTAATCTGATCTTCCACATGACACAATCTATAGATGGCATCAAGTGATTCCTGCATCTTTCCCAACAACTTGTGTCTGAACCAAAAATTCTCTTTTCAGAAAGCCATTTAGGGCTTTATTCTGATTTACACTAAGATACCTTTAAGGATCATTTACATTGCTAAAGTGGTTTAAAACAAATGTAAATGTAATTTATGCTCAGATTCAGGCATCCTTTACACAGCCAGAGCAGTGTAAAGTAGCCTTAGTGTGGATGAAAATCGGGTCCCCAAGGTCTTAGTTCGGCTGGTAGCTTTCAATTTGCCCTTTGTTAGTACATAGAGCAGGTTGCCAGCCTCCTTTATAGATGTAAAGTACAAGAAAAAGGATGGCAGTGATCAGCACAGATGAAAGAAAAATGCTAATGGTGTTTATAGTTATAGCCCTTCTTCCAAGTCTGTTCCAGCTGTCTCAAAGTAGAGTGATATAAAACACATAAGTTCATTGTATTTCACAAGAGCGTCTCCATATGGTTTCATATCACATTAAAAATGTCAAAATATATTTATGTCCGAAGCATGCATGCCACAAAAGGGTCAGAATGTATTTCCAACGCTCAAAATGCACAGTCCTTCACTACATTAAATCCGGTTTGTCACAAGTCTGTCAGATGCTGAGTTACAAATATGTCAGACCAAGTCATCCTCCTTACTTAGCACAGTGGAGTCCTGCACTTCAAATTAACTTTGGTTAAAGAAATGGACATAGAATCATAGAAATGTAGGACTGGAAGAGACGTCAAGAAATCATCTAGTCCAGTCCCTTTCACCGAGGGAGGACTAAGTATTCTCTAGACCATCTCTGTCATTCACATTGTGTAAAATGGTTGGAGGTGAGTCAAACTCCTTCTAGTGAGAATGCAGGAAGACGGGGAGCTTCAGACATGTGTGATGGACTTGCTGAAGAACTGGACTGTTTTAGGTAAAGCTTCAGAGACATGGGGATTTCTTCTATAATTAGGATTGTGATCTGGACATGTCAGAGGCAAATCCTTGGCTAAATAGAATGCCATCTGAATTGCTGAATTTACTATTGCTGGATGCAAGACTCACAATAGCACAATGGAAAGTCCAGCTCAGTCCCAATACCCTTAGTGGTTCCACAAATCCCTTTACTATAGTTAGGCCAAAGGACTCTGGAACTCAACAGAGAAGACTGTTCAATGGTTACAGTTTTAGGGCCTGATCCAATTCCCACTGAAGTCAATAGGAATTGGATCAGGCACAGCCTCTACCTTTTCACAAATACCAACAAGCTGACTGTGGATTGTTATCTCTAGGAGAACATCATCTTTAACCACAGCTATGAAGGATCATCCTCTAGAACTACCAGTGCCATCTCCATACCTTCCTCCTGTGAGGGGTTAAGGATACTGGTGGAGATCAGATACTTTTTCAGTTCATCAGTCACCAGCTTCTCAATAATCTTGCTTAAGAAGGGAAGGCTAGCAACAGGGCAGTGGCTGGTGAAGTCATTTTGAGAATCAGCTGGACAAGAGCATGTTTTAGGGAAGAGTACTACACTGAAGTATCAGAGATAGATAAGTATAATTTTAGTCTGTGGGGTAAATTAGATAAAGTATTATGCAGTATAGGAAATTAAATATCACTTCAAAGTAAAAGTAGAGACTGATTCATTGCTGAGCGCAATTTTTAAAACACACTCCTGTTGCACTTAATTTCTTTTACTAGCACTTAGATACCACAATGATAGGTGTCTGAAATATTACACATTCTTCTGTAGGTTTTATAACCCAAAACAAAACCAGCAAATTAACCATAAATCTCTTTAGGTATTGTGCTTTTACTTATGAAAATGCAGTTCATTTCAAAACACTTCTGTTTCTTCTCTTAGCTGCCTATGCTGTTTGCTTACTCCAATTAATTCACTTCTGTTGAACTCTCAGGGTATGTCTACACAGCAAATTAAGGTGTAATTGTAGTATAGATAGGCATACCTGCACTGGCTTTAATCTAGTAACAATAGCCGTGAAGACATGTCAGCACAGACTTCAGTATGGGCTAGCCACCACAGTACAACCCCAGTAGGGACACTGGGTATGTGCTTAGAACATAAGAGCATAAGAATGGCCATACTGAGTCAGACCAAAGGTCCATCTAGCCCAGTATCCTGTCTTCTGACAGTGGCCAATGCCAGGTGCCCCAGAGGGAATGAACAGAACAGGTAATCATCAAGTGAGCCATCCAGTCGCCAATTCCCAACTTCTGGCTACTTGGGATGCTTGCTCACACTGAAGTTAATGCCATTATGCCTTCACTACTATTGTTACCCACACTAGATAGATTAAATACTAACACACTTTATTTGCTATGTAATATACACTTAAAGAGAGATTCTAATCTCACCTATATAGGTGTAAATCAGAAGGAACGACACTAAAGTCAATGGGGTTACACCAATGTACAGCCAATGCAAGCTAGAATATAATCAGGCCCTTATTGTACTTACAAGTATGCACCTTGCTGTATACCAATACAGTGGAAACCAATAATCTTTACTTTTGAAAGAAAAACAGGCATATTATGGGCCAGATTCTCATGTAGTTCAAATTGGCATAGCTCCACTGAAGTCAATTATATCAGCTCAGGATCTGGCCTGTGGATCCCAGATTATATGCAGCTTGCCTAGTGATTATATGAGATTCTTGCTTTTGTGCTGTACAAATTTTGTCCCTCTTTCATAAAGCATACAGTACAATGAAACCTGATAATAGGCAGGCGGTTGGAGAGTTATGATCACTTCCCTTAATTGGCTATGGATTACATTTTATTATTTTTGTTACCTAGTCTCCCGTCATCTCCACCTCAGCCAGTTTCTTTATCTCATCCACCTGTTATGTCTTGTCTGCTAGACTAATATCATTGGGGTGGGGACTGGTACTTCCTAAACATTTATCAAGCACCTTGAGCAATGGTGTCTGATCTACTTGCCCACTAATATAAAATGTTATTTTTTTAATTAAAAATAGTAATCTGAGTAGACAACACTTACATTCTGTTCTTCAAAGATGTTTCTGCCACATCACTGAGCGCTGTGTGGATTTTCACCAGGATTTCTTTAGTAGGTAAACTCTCATGGGTAGCATTGTATTCTTCATTCAGTTTTATATTTTTCAGTTTGGATGATGCTCTGAGAAGTTCGGCTTCTCCTCATGGAGCTTGATCCAAAACCCACTGAAGTCAATCAGAATCTCTCCACTGATTTCAGCGGCTTTTGGATCAGGCCCATTTTGCATAAGCCGCATCCAATGTGATTAATCGAGTCACCAAGATGTGGCAGTGCAGAGTTGCAGGAGCACAAGTTTGTCCGAGATGCAAAACAACAAACTAGTTCTAGACTAACTGTTAATATAGCTAAATATATTTGTCAATTGGCACAGCTACCATTACATGGCAGCACTCATGAGTATAACATCAAGCAGGTTTGTATGCACTTTGCGTAACCAGAGATGTCATCTAACACTGATGGTAAAAGGTGATAAACATTATGACTATCCCAGAAACCAGGGGTTACAGACAGGCAATGCAGTTTACTGAAAACCATTTTAATTTCCCATTTGAAAGATACTATCCACATAACTAGGGGGCACTGTTCAGATAGGCTTCCACCGCTTTATTATTGACTTAAAAGATATTTTAAAAAATTCATACATTTGGTCACATCACCCAGACTTGACTTTATGTGTTTCCATGCTACTGGCTGATTTAAAGATCCAAATGTCATGGAATGTTTGAGCTTTTAAAAGCCTTCTCAATTAACAGCTTTTCTTTCGCAACACTCATGCTACCAAACAGTAGCACAACTACACTCTGGTAAATTTTCCACCTCTGCTACTTCCACAAGAGAATTTGTGGGTAAACCACAGAAAAATAAACATGTTTCATCCACATTTCACATAGTAGCAGACTTGCAGCTAGAACAGATCTCAGTAGGTCTGTTTCTAGTTCATGACAGCAGCCTCACACCCATTGGCAGCCTCACCAACCAGATTTGTAAGCTGACAGAGTAACGCTTTCTCCAGCCTTCAAGCTGCCTGCTTGATATTGCCTAGTTTCAGATTGCTGCTACTCTACCCTGTTTTGCTATTACCGGTATTTTATTTTGTAGCCATTAGAGATAAGGAGCGTTCTTTAACCTTACAAGATTTAAACTGCTCATGCACAGCTTCATCAATGTCACTGTTCTAAGCCTCGCACCATCAAGACTTTTCTACCACTCACAGCAAATAACCTCCTTTTTTCTTTACTTGCCTAGATCTATGTACAGGCACACGTAAATTCCTCTGCTCACCAGACTCATGTATGTGGCATGTCTGCCTGCTCTTTCCACACGGTACCTTTCTCTGCCCCTTTGTCTGTGTCTGTTAAAGCCCTTTCCATGCCACGTGACTATTCCAAAAGAGGGAAAGGTGTTTAGAAATTTGGGGAAATTTTGCAGCTCAGACTTTATTCTGTGCCTCCATATTATTACTGCTGGAGAAATGCCCCATTATGTATTGAAATTTGCTGTTCAACTCCTACCAATGCCTGCACAACTGGAGTGCTGAAGAATTCCAAAGGACTTGTACCAACACAGGATTTTACTGTCATTTTCATTTTGAAAAGTCTTCCTTGTAGGGAATCAGCATCAACCTTGTATAGCTAATACAGCTGAAGAACACTGAAATGCTTCACGTAGCTTTAATATGTGTGTGTGTGTGTGTGTGTGTGTGTGTGTGTGTGTGTGTTCCATTGGAATCACCTCAGTTTGTGGTCTGTATTTCACAAATATTATAGGCACCATGGTTCAGTGTCTATATGTGCCGAATAGTAGAAAGCAAGACAGTTTCACAAATTAGACCTTTCTTCAAAGTGTTCTTTCTCTGATATTATAACCCAAAGGGCTTGAGATGCCTGACACAGTCAAGAACAGTGTGGGTCAACTTCAAAGGGGCTCGCTATTGACATACAAATTCCATATCACCTCAGAGATTCTATGTGCCAATTTCTTCAATAATTAGGCTCTACAAGCAGAGATGTGAAATTATTATTTTAATATTAGGCTTCCTTTTATCTTTGAATGAGACCATTTGTTTTGGCACTGGCAAGGCAAACCTTAATAAACTGATTGGCAAACAGTATGTTTAGCAATGAAAATGATACCCGGGCAGGGATTAGAATATAAGCAATAAGAGGGAATCGAGAGATTTAGGAAAGGATATGATTTATAATGACTTTAAGGAGGATAAGCTTCTACATCTGTGATTGCCTGATTGTATAATATTTTAATTGATTATCAGAGCTAATAGGTTTATTGTTTCATGTGAATAAAAGCTGTTTTATTTTGGTTTTCATTTGCTTTTATTTTACAGTCTATATTGGCATGGATACTCTTTGTAGGTTTTGGCCTTATCGTGTTGTATTCATTCCATGATCTGAGACACCTAAATTAGCTTAGGAGGCAGGCGGGGGTAGGGGGAGAATCTGAAGATACACCTGTTATTCTCCACAGTAGTGTTGTTTTTTTTCCCTCTTGAGTTTTAGGAGGAAAACTGTGTAATTGTATATACTCAGTCTCCTCCTCCCGTGCCACCGTTAATGTTTGCTGACAAGGTCCCCCAGCAATTGGCCACCCCTTAATGGAAATCCATCAACTTCATGAAAAAACTCGTACAGATACAGACAGACATCATCTTCCTTTCCAAATGCAAGCAGATGGACATCATACCAAAAGGACTAAAGGTAAAAAATCCATTACAATCTACATATCACACAGACTATGCTGAGAGACTGTGTCACACACTCTTAAAGAAACTGCGAAACCACCTGATCAGCATCCTATACAGCAAACAGGGAAAGATTAAGAATGAGCTCTCAGAACTGGATACTCTCATAAGAAACCAACCTTCCACACAAACTTCCTCATGGATAGATTTTAGAAAAACTAGCCAAGCCATTTAACACAAACTTTGCCTCTCTACAAAGGAAAAAGGACACTAAACTATCTAAACTGCTACATGTCACAAGGAGCCACAACAGTAGTTCCCTTAACCCACCCAACAATATTGTTAATCTTTCCAGCTATACTCTTAGCCCAGCAGAAGAGTCTGTCCTATCTCGGGGCCTCTCCTTTTGTCCCTCCAGACTCACGAACACGATACAGTTCTGTGGTGACCTAGAATCCTACTTTCGACGTCTCCGACTCAAAGAATATTTCCAACATACCTCTGAACAGCATACTAACCCACAGAATCCTCCCTACCAGCACTACAAAAAAAAAAAAAAAAAGATTCTGCATGGACTCCTCCAGATGGTCGAAACAACAGACTGGACTTCTACATAGATTGCTTCCGTCAACGTGCAAAGGCTGAAATTGTGGAAAAGCAACGTCACTTGCCCCATAACCTCAGCCATGCTGAACACAACGCCATCTACAGCCTCAGGAATAACTCTGACATCATAATCAAAAAGGCTGACAAAGAAGGTGCTGTCGTCATCATGAATAAATTGGAATATGACCAAGAGGCTGCTAGACAGCTCTCTAACACCACATTCTACAGGCCATTATCCTCTGATCCCACTGAGGATTCCCTAAAGAAACTACACCATCTGCTAAAAAAACTCCCTGACAAAGCACAGGAACAAATCTGTACAGACACATGCCTAGAACCCCGACCAGGGGTATTCTATTTGCTACCCAAGATCCATAAACCTGAAAATCCTGGACGCCCCATCATCTCAGGCATTGGCACCCTAACATCAGGCTTGTCTGGCTATGTGGACTCTCTCCTCAGGCCCTACACTACCAACACTACCATCTAACGTTGAGACACCACTGACTTCCTGAGGAAACTACAATCCATCGGTGATCTTCCAAAAAACACCATCCTGGCCACTATGGATGTAGAAGCCCTCTACACCAATATTCCACACAAAGATGGACTACAAGCTATCAGGAACAGTATCCCCGATAATGCCACAGCTAACCTGGTGGCTGAACTTTGTGACTTTCCCACGACTATTCCACATTTGGGGACAATATATACCTTCAAGTCAGCAGCACTGCTATGGATATCCGCATGGCAGCACAGTATACCAACATTTTTATGGCTCACTTAGAACAACTCTTCCTTAGCTCTCGTCCCCTAATGCCCCTACTCTACTTGCGCTACATTGATGACATCTTCATCATCTGGACCCATGGAAAAGAAGCCCTTGAGGAATTCCACCATGATTTCAATAATTTCCATCCCACCATCAACCTCAGCCTAGATCAATCCATACAAGCAGTCCATTTCCTGGACACTACTGTGCTAATAAGCGATGGTCACATAAATACCACCCTATACCGGAAACCTACTGACCGCTATACTTACCTACATGCCTCCAGCTTCCATCCAGGACACACCACACGATCCATTGTCTACAGCCAAGCTCTAAGATACAACCGCATTTGCTCCAATCCCTCAGACATCGACAAGCACCTACAAGATCTCTATCAAGCATTCTTAAAACTACAATACCCACCTGCTGAAGTGAAAAAACAGATTGACAGAGCCAGACAAGTACCCAGAAGTCACTTCCTACAAGACAGGCCCAACAAAGAAAATAACAGAACACCACTAGCTGTCACCTTCAGCCCCCAACTAAAACCTCTCCAGCGCATCATCAAAGATCTACAACCTATCCTGAAAGATGATCCCTCAGTCTCACAGATCTTGAGAGACAGACCTGTCCTCGCTTACAGACAACCCCCCAACCTGAAGCAAATACTCACCAGCAACCACACACCACTGAACAAAAACACTGACCCAGGAACCTATCCTTGCAACAAAGCCCGATGACGACTCTGTCCACATATCTATTCAAGTGACATCATCATAGGACCTAATCACATCAGCCATACCATCCAGGGCTCGTTCACCTGCACATCTACCAATGTGATATATGCCATCATGTGCCAGCAATGCCCCTCTGCCATGTACATTGGCCAAACCGGACAGTCTCTATGCAAAAGAATTAATGGACACAAATCTGACATCAGGAATCAAAATACTCAAAAACCAGTGGGAGAACACTTTAACCTGTCTGGTCATTCAGTGACAGACCTGCGGGTGGCAATTTTGCAACAGAAAAGCTTCAAAAACAGACTCCAACGAGAGACTGCTGAGCTGGAATTGATATGCAAACTAGATACAATCAACTTAGGCTTGAATAGCGACTGGGAATGGCTGAGCCATTACAAACATTGAATCTATCTCCCCTTGTAAGTATTCTCACACTTCTTATCAAACTGTCTGTGCTGGGCTATCTTGATTATCACTTCAAAAGTTTTTTTCCTCTTACTTAATTGGTCTCTCAGAGTTGGTAAGACAGTTCCCTCCTTTTCATGCTCTCTGTATGTGTATATATATCTTCTCAATATATGTTCCATTCTATGCATCCGAAGAAGTGGGCTGTAGCCCACGAAAGCTTATACTCAAATAAATTTGTTAGTCTCTAAGGTGCCACAAGTACTCCTGTTCTTTTTGCGGATACAGACTAACACGGCAGCTACTCTGAAACCTTAATTCCACTGTCTTCCCCTTCCTATTCCACTTCCAGCTGGGCTCTGCTGCAGTTTCTCTTCAAAGTTAATGTGTTGCCCTCCTCTTCTGAGCTTTCAACCCAGGAATCAATTATTTGTGGGTAATGAAAGCAGAGCACACGTTAGTATCAAGGGGTACATGGGAACAGCATCCTTTGACCCACCAGAAGCCAAGCACATACCACTGTGGCAGGCCTGATATTTTAGCAGAGCTGGTCAAATACATTGCAAAGAATATCTGTGGCAAAGTTAGGCTGCAATTCAGAAAAACACTTAAGCATACGGTTAAAACTCATGTCTATTTTGAAAGCACCTAAGTCTCATAGAAGTCAATGGGTCTTAAGTGTTTAATGAATATGGATGGACTTACTAAATGGCTTTGGTGAAGCACCTTTGTCCTTCTTTCCATATGTTAATCATTTACAAACCAACCCTAATTTCAGTGAATGTATTAGTTATTTGTAAGGCTGGTCAAAAAACAAAATCTAAATTCTGTGGGAAATTCTGTCATTTCAAAAAGAAAATGGTTTCAACTCGAACAAAAGGCCAAAATTTCCCACAAAACAAAAATTTTAAAAAATTTGATTGGGGATCAAGAAAACTTGTTAGTTCAATAAGGAAAAAATATGCTGTTTCAACTATCATTTTGATTAATTTCATTTGGATGTTTATATCGTACTAAAATATGAAATATGCATTACAACGAAAGATAATATTAAATTTAATTGTAATATAATTATATTTATATTCTCCAAAATGTTTAATATTTTAATATAATATAAACATCCAAATGAAATTAATCAAAATGATAAAGTCAAAATGAAACTTTTTTTCACCTAATCAAAATAGTTTCTACTTTTTTTCTATTGTCTATTTCAATACAATTTTCATGTTTCCACAAATCATTTCAATTTTGACAAAACTGCATTGTTCAATGGAACATTCTTCTATCCAAAGTTTTCCAACCAGCTCTAATTATTTACCATTTATTATAGGAAATACTTACATTTTCACTGGGCCAGAGAGATAGAGGTTAGGGTACTCCCCTAGGTTCAAGTCCCTGCTCCAAACCAGGAAGAATGGGGATTTGAACCTGAGTCTCCAGATCTAGTGTGAGTGTTCCAACCACTGGGCTGTATGAGGAGGCTTTTAGGGTGCAGGAGAAGGGGAGAGAAGGGCTGATCTGATTAAGCCACCTAGCTCCAGGAGCAAGTTCATGGCTGTGAATCCTGAGTGGAGGGACGTGCCTCTTTCTGGCCCAGAGTTCGGCACCTAACTCCCTTTGAGGGGCAGAGCTTAAGGCATCTCTCTCTCCTATTGGCTAGTTTAGGCAGCTCACCCTAGTGCTCAGCTGTCTGGTTTTTGTGAATTCCATTCTTTCTAGGGTGCCTAACTCTCCCCACGCACTGTATTGGGAGTGTGGGCACCTAACTTGGGGCTGAAGAGTCCACTAGGCAGTACAGCACCTAAATATTAGGCATTGCAACACTCTGTCTATGCCACAAGTACTACAGCAGCTCAGGCTGCACTGCTGCCACATGCCACTATAGCATAGACACTTCCCTTCCATCGCTGTAGTATTTCTCCATCACTGTGGTAAATTCCCCCCCTTGAGAAGAACTCTCCTGTCAACCGAACTACAACAGCGGATTAGGTCAACCTATGTCACACAGTGCGTGAAATTTTCCACAGCTCTAAGCAATGTAGCTAAGGACAACATAGGTTTTAGGTGTTGCTTCATGAATCTAGCCCTCGATCACTTTTGAAAAATGGGACTTAAGCAAAATATTTTTAGTAAAATTTCATAAGTGTCTAATACATGACCAGCTTCAACTCAGTCTTGTGGAAGTTATTGCTAATCACAACTGCATATAGGACCATATTCTAACCCTCTTGGGCCCTGATTCAGGAAAGCATCCCTATTCAGGCATTCGCTTGAGCACATGTTCAACTTTGAGCCCCATTGCCTTCTCTGGGATTTAAGCACATGCCTAGAGTGCATCCTGAATAAGACTAGATGACAGAGCTGGTTTGTGTGTTTTCCGGAACAGTAGCTTTACTTTGTTTTAGCAGCATCATATTCCACGAGAAATTCCACTGACTGCAATGGGACTGAACATGAAGCAAAGTACCATTGAATGTGAGTAAGGGTATCAGAATCTGGAACCTAATAACTTGCCTAGTGTTACACAGGAAAGCTACGGCAGAGTCAGGAGCAGAACTGACATCGCCTGTTATTTTAGCATACCACCATCCTTCTTTCCTTGAGCCACTGCAGAGTCATAATTTAAGAACTGGAATAGAAGTGCTGTATTGCTTAGCCTGGTTTCAATTCAGCATAGCATGTAAACACATACTTAAGTTCCATTGACTTCAACAGAACATGCTAAAAGTCCTTGCTGAATTGGAGTGTTATTAATTATTCTAAAGCTAAATCAAGCATCTGTATATTTTATAAGCAGCTTGCTCACTGATATTCAGCCAGTCTTAGACTCAGAATTATAGCACCTGACTGACAAAGTCATCAGTTTTATTATGAGTAGTACAGCCATCTAAAATAACACAAGTCAAAAAGTTCACTGTGTACTTCCCGTGGATTGACAGAGGTCTTAAGTTATACAATAAGGGTCTGACCCAAGTCCATTTGACTTAATGGAAGTTTTTCTATTGAATCTGATGGACTTTCGATTAGACCCTAAGTGAGCATATACAGTGATCGCCCTTCAAAACTTTGCAGTTTTCTCTTGAATAAAACTATATCTCTGTGAACAAGTTATAGAAAATATCTTGGGAAGACTGCAAATACTAAAGTAATGTTATCCAAAGCAATTGAAAAGTTTAAGGGCAACCACAGTTTCACTTTTTAAAATAAAATGGTGTAAACCAACGGTTCTCAAACTGTGGGTCAGGTCCCCAAAGTGGGTCCTGACCCCATGTTAATGGGGTTACCTGGGCTGGCTTAGATTTGCTGGGGCCTGGGACTGAAGCTGAAGCCCGAGCATCGCCGCCTGGGGCCAAAGCCTGAGGGCTTTAGCCCTGGGCATCAGGACTCAGTTTACAGGCCCCTGCCTGGGACTGAAGCCCTTGGGCTTCAGCTTTGGCCTTCTCGCTCTCGCCCCCCACCTGGGGCTGGGCTGGCTCAGGCTTCGGTCCCCACTGCTGGGATCATGTAGTAATTTTTATTGTCGAAAGGGGGTTGCAATGTAATGAAGTTTGAGAACCCCTGGTCTAAACTGACCTTGATGCTAAGAATCACTTCATTTATTTTATTTTTCACTGCTATACAGTTTCCTAAGATCCATTTAATTAAGCCCCAAGATGAAGTGATGATTGCGATCTTATTGTATAAGTCCAGAGAACCATTCTGCTCCAGCCACTAATTAGTGGCAGATTTGCAGCTCAATTAGTATGCACCTGTCACAAAGGCTTAAAAGAAAATTTGGCATTTCCCACTTTAAGTCAACAGACTTTAGTATTGGGGAGGAAAAGGCAGAATATATCCACAGGTCCACCGACAGCAATTCTGGGCCCCATGGCAGAACAGTCAATGGGCGCTCTTCCGGCACGGCCAGGGCTTCCACATGCCCACCCAGCTGCCTTCACCACTACCGGTACTACTCCACACGTGCCTAGGAACTCTGCGGCCTGCCCGGGTGATTTAAAAGTGTCCGAGGCTCCTGGCCAGCAGCAGTGGCCCCCGGACCCTTTTAAATTGCCCAGGCCCCTGGGCAATTGCCCCCTCCCGCTCTGTCGGCAGGCCTATGTATCAATACTGCCCTGGTTCTACTGATGAAATAGACAAAGGGCCACATGAAATAAGAACCCGGTTGGTTCTCATGAAGTTGTTACAAGTAAAGAAAAAACTGTTCTGCTGCAAATTACATGCAGAAGCCATCAAATCTTGTTTACCCATAAGTGTTAAAGATTTAGGGCTTGATCCAAAACTCACTGAAGTCAAGGGAATCTTTTGAGCAACTTCAGTGGGCTTTGGCTCATGACCTCATTGTGCTTATCCAGTAGAAATAGAGAATTCATTCTCCTCCCCATTTTTCTCATTTCACCCTATTTCCCTTCCTACCCAACACACACCTTCATCGCAATGGAATTATGTTGTTTCTACAAAATGTCCAAACAGAAGAGATGCTTCAGGAAAGAAAGGAAATGCAGGTAAAATGGAAAAAGTTCCCTCCATTTCAAACTTCTCAACTTCAAATCTTGAAATGCACAGCTAAAGAAAACCTAGTAGAGGGCCTACTCCTGCTCCCTTTGAAGTTAATGGCAAAACACCCACTGACTTCAGAGAGAGCATGAAAACGAGCAGACTGAAGTAACTGCCGGGATAAAGAGAAATATTTTGATTAATATTCATAAATCCCCCAGATGAACCTGGTTGTCAAGAAGCATTTCAGCTATTTCCCTATATATCAGTTAGTTTAAACACGTATTCAAGCCTATGCAATTCCGATTGTCACCCTGCAGGTACGTGATGCTGGGTTGATCATTTTTAAAGTTGCTTGTATTGGTATAATACTTCCAAGCCCACCTCATCCTGGAATTCTCATTGATAGTCCCCAACCATGGTGATGAAAATAGAAGTCACAACAGAACTGAATGGGCTCTGTGTAGCACCTCTGTACAGTCCCTCAGTCTCACGTGTCCACAAGCATTTCAAATGCTTGCTACATTAAAAAAAATGAAATTTCATGTAACTGTCATTGGCAGAGCCTTGTGCTCCCAGAACCAAGCTTATGAATTTAGGTCCAGCTTGGTTCTGGGAGATGGAGATTTTGGTAGTACCCCTATTCAGGACAGCGCTTGAGCAGTTGCTTAACATTAAGTATGTGCTTAGGTGCTTTCCTGAAACAGGACATAATGTTTCAGAGTTAATATCCCAGCAGGAGGAATAGAATAGCTCACTCCTCTCAAAACAATTGTTTCAGGCTGCTTGCAGACTCAGGCACAAATCACCACATGATTTACACTCAGTTCAGCTGAGGAAGGGTCTATCTGCAGCTATAAACAGGTAGACATGTTTAATGAACATTTAGATTCTGGAGGACAATTCTGGGGCAAGATGAGTATTCTGTGTCATATTCTGAAGCCAAGGAGCCATTGATCTATGGAGTAACACGAGATGGCAAGTCAGCTTTTAAAGAAAACTTTTCGGAATATATTTGTGGTTTTAAAAATAATGTGGGGTTTTAAGAGGTAAAAAAAGAAGAAGAAGAGTAGATGCTATATGGATGTTTTATAAAAATGTGATTACTGGTGGCATAGTATTTTGATAAACTTGTCTCACGTGTATTCTGAGAAATTTTAGCTGTGGATTTGCTGGTTTCTTTGCCAGAATGAGTGAGTGACTTCACAGGCCAGATTTTCAAAAGTGCTCAGCTCCTAGTTAGGCAACTGTTCCTGGAACAAATGGAAGCTGAGCATTTTCAAAATCTGGAACCAGTTGTGGATGCTGCACACTTCTGAAATTTGGGTTCTACAAAAATACTAAACAAAAGGGATGGAAATAGGGGCTGAGAGCAGAATGATTTTCTCAAATCTTTTTTCCTGATTTTCATTGTGGCAGAGAAGCCAAGGAGTCGGCAGCTTAGGGCTTTCCTACACGTCAAGTTTTCCCACTTTAACTATACCGGTACAATTTTATTTTACTGGCATAAAGTTAAATGTTGACTAACCCTTCAATTTCTTAGGCTTTTAAAAAGTGATAATCACATCCAGTGTTGTTAAAATGGTGTTAATGAGAGTTTTAAGTCTGATGAAAGTATACCTTTTGCCCTCTTCACAAATCTTGTGACACATTTCAGGGTTTTTAAAAAAGCAAACAAATAAATAAGACTTTTGCATGCAAAAAACTCCTAAATACTAGCTGCTCTCACTTAAACTGGCTAAGAAGGGAAACTTTGGTTTGGCATCTGGAAGGTCATGAATTCTCTGAAGAAGAGTGAGATTTCACAGTGCTCACCTTTCACACACTAGTGCTGATACACTGCTTTGTGACACTCTATTTCAGTCGCAGACGTCACACAGGGAACCTGTGCCATCAGAAACCCAGTCGGATCAAACATCTGACCTTTTTTGTGGTGCATGGAAATGCAATACCTAACTAAAGTAAGTGAAATCTTTGGCCTCACTCACGATGAAACTCTGTGCAAAACCATTATCATTAAACAAACCCAGAACAAACTTCATACATTGAATACTGCTTATCCTTTCACCCCCTCAAAATGGCACTTTAGCAAGATAAAGAGAAAAATTAAAATGTTGGAAATAAAGAATGTGAAAAGCATGCACCAAATATACACACAGGAAAAAACAGATACAAAAGGGCAAACTCTGCCTTCAAATGTGGACACATACTGCTCATTGGCCCCAAGAGCAGGCAACATGCAGAGGCTTCAAAGCTGCTGGTCAACACTTTTTTGACTTTAGACACTTTTTAATGAAAAGTTTCCAAAGAAATTGTGCAGCTTTTTTGCTTTTATTTTTAATCACTCCTAATGACTATTAATAATTATTATTTCTATGAGTAAGTCCCAACAGTGTGACCTGTAGAAGACAGAAGAAGACAGTTCCTGCCTCAAGGATCTTACAATCTAAAGTTCAGAGAAGTTAAGAGCCAAATTCTGGACACATTTATACACTGCACAATCTCATTTACTGCACTGGGAGTCCGTATGGGCAAACATTACATTAGAGGATGATGGCCCAAAGAACCGAATCTGAATATAATACTCGTTGTCAAATGCTTTACAAATACTGTAGCAACTAATTAATCCACCTTCTCTAGTGAAGAATTGTTTTCTAACCTATATGGATGAAACATACAACTATAGTCCAATATACCCTTTATCTCTTCTGAAATGAGTCTGTGTCCTCATGCATGGACTTTGCTTTTCTCCATTTCTGCACCTTAGACCCATCAATATGGATGCATATATATAAAACTATTAGCATTCAAAAGTGAAGAAATGTGCATATTAAAGAGTGCAGAGTTTTTAGAGAGTTTATATGACCATTGGAGTTACAGTAGCGAGGATACAGAAGAATGAGCTGTGTAGCTTGATATTATTATTCCAAGACATGGGATAATTACTTACTTTTGATGGTTCCTTAGGACCACCTCACACACCATTAGGTCTGGGAGATTTCCTCCCGCAATTGCCTGAATCAGTGCATATAGGTCCTAATTTAGCAAAACAGTTAAGTGCATGTGCTTAAATTATTTTGAATAGTCCTATTGAAGTCAATGTGCTTAAGTGCTGGATCAGGACAGTATTGTATATATGTAAAGATTCAAATAGCAGCAAAGGAAGTTTAGAATGATTCTGAATTACTTTTGATTTTTCTAAGAGATTACTTCATCATTAGAAACATCTTCTGTAATATCAGTTTCATGTTCTTGCCATTTTTGTGTAAGAGAGAGTTTTAAAAGTGTAAATGGAGATCAAATATAGAGCTAGAATGAAGGATTTCATTTATAATGATGGATAGCTCAGTGGGAAACTATTGGCTGTACTAAAGCTAGTGGGAGTTTTGCTATTTACTTCAGCAGGGCCAGAATTTCCCGAAAACATATGAGAGCATCTAATCTCAAACACCTTGGGCTGGGATCACAGAGGAGCTGTAACTTTATTATTTTGCAGTGCAAGTCTTACCTTTCAACACTGGATGGAGCAATTCCCCTGGACTTCTTTTAGAATAAACCACATGCGAATATACAATTATGATGTAGAAAGCTACAGTTTATCATCATTTTGCTCATTGATGCATTACAAAAATTCATCACTTTGGAAGATCAGGCAGATTTCTATACAAGGATTCAGGAGCCTAAAAGATTGGGATCCTATTTTTGAAAATCTTGGTCCTAAATACTAAAAATGGATTAAACTCAGACATGTCACTGTACTTCTACTATCCTTATGAAGGCATTGGAATTGAAGAGTGATGGAGCATGATTCTTCCCTCACACCAATTCTACCCTGGGACATCTCCATTTCCTGCTGTATCCCAGGGATTCGTGAGAAGAATCAGGTTCAGGTTTCTTTACTTGCAGTAACTTTTTGAAAAAGGCTGTTCCACTTCGGCATGTTTGAGAAAATCACGAACACTGTGGGGGAAAAAAAAGAGGAAGGGTTCAAATTTACATGGGCATCTATCAGAACCTGAGTGGTCTAATGGCTCAGCAATGGGACATTTAACACGTTTCATGTGAAATATTGCCTCCGTCTTATTCAAGTTACAGAGTTACAGGTTACCAGAGAAATGTTCAGGCCACTGTTTCAAAGGCTTTTAAAAAGATTCCACTGTAATCAATATACGGGCGAGTTGTAACTATGGCAGCAGCAGTTGGGTAGCTGGCTTACTTTCCAATCCTTTAATCTTGGCTTGGTTATATCAGACAATGCTGCCAACAAATGCCATGCCATAAAAGGTGGGTATTCTCACTTTCCATGATTAGAGCTTAAGCCTACTCATCATGGACTTCCTGAGCGATAATCAGAGTTGGGCAAACTGTCAAGTTTTCATGGTGACATTTTGTAAACTGCAGTCAAAGCTTCTGCAATATAGTGTACCACATAGGTGTGAGAGACTGAAAATTCACCATCATCTGGCAAATATCATCAGCCCTGATCCTGCAGGCAAGGCCATTCTGCTAAGAAAAAAAATATTTTTACTTGTGAAAGGAGATTTCCCCCAGCACTCCTTTTGGTAAAGTGGCAGAATCGCTTTTCATAATAGAAAGGTTTGATATGGTTCTAGTGATGATTACATGGTACATAACACCATAAACAACCCAATATTTCTGGCCCAACATCCAAAGAACCTGTAGGAGTTACTTACAGGGATGCAGAGTGTTTAAATAGGGAATGTTATGTCAAGCTAAAGGAGCTATTTCAGAGAAAAAAACATCCTAAAAAGGGGGCTGTATTCAGCTCACATCTCATCAGTGGAAACAAAAAGCGCCTGTTCAGTAAAACTCTTTGTAGTAACATCCACACAACTGGTTTTGGGATAAATTCTACTCTCATTTAATCTCATGCACCTCCATAGCGCACACACTAAATATACACTTGAGTGGCAGGTAAATTTTTTAAAAAAGATTTTTTTTTAAAAAGTGATAAGTGCTAGTTGTTGAATTTGGGATCCTTGAAAATAAAATTGGAAGAGCCTTCCTGTAAATGCATTACCCCTCTCAAATTCCATCGGCTAGATCCTCAGCTGGTGTAAATCAGGGTAGCTTCTTTGAAGCCACCTGTGGACCTAGCCCTATAGTCACACTGTAGAAACTAATGAAGCTGGTGTGCACATGCAACTTCCACCGAGTTAACTAGAAGTGGATGTGTATATCTGAGGGGGAAAATTGGTCTTTCAGCAGCTAAGCTGTTCAAGCCATTCCGGACAAAATGCTCTGTGTCCCGCTTCTTCTTCTAAAGGATTTTGGCACACATCTCCACAGAGGAACAATTTCCCAATTTAAATGAAAGTTACAATTCATTCTTGCCCATGAGGGGGAGATTGTCTCTCCATCTTATGCCATATATTCTTCAACTAGGAGTCCAAATGTCCATCTTTCCTCACGCTGAGATTTTGCTGTGCACTGAAAATATTCTGTCCCAAGTTTCCTAACTTGGGGAATGTCCCCTGCCAACATTTCTTCTGAAGTCCTTACATATGTTTGAAGAGGACGTTCATTCATCAATTTGAAACAAAAATCTGTCACCATTTGAAGGTTCAGTTTAAGCAAACAGACTCCTTTACTTTACTATTTGGCTTAAATTACCCAAACTCCCCCTGCTTGGGAAAAAGTTCAGTAAAACATACACCAAGCAAGTTTATTTATTGTTCATATGTCCCATCAGGTCAGTACTGAACCAGTGTCCCCAGAGGATGTTAAGCTTCTGAGCGTATAGTCGTCTGGATGAGATATACAACTGAGGTCCTGGCCACTTATCTTTAAAAGATCCATGAGGAGTGTTAGCCCCAGTGTCCTGGTTTCATCACAGTTGCCATTATTTCCTGCCATCCTAACATTTCTCTATAGTTATAACTGAAATGAATTATGTTTCACTTTTCATCCTAAATTGTTACGTAGTGTTGCTGTGTGCTGCTAATTGGCTTCTGCCTTCAACCCCAGAAACCTACATTTTAGTGGGTGATGAAGTGGTCCCTGGGTATGAAAGGCCAGATTCCTGATATGGGGAAGTGTGCAATGGGAATTTGATTTTGGAAATCACTAGAAGCTTTGCACTGGGTGGGTGAGCTGAAGCAAACTGTCGTTACGGGAAACAGGCTATTCTTGTCTAGTTGCAGCCCTGGCACATTTTCTTTTCCAGAAACCAAGCTCCATGTTACTGTGTAACAAAAGTAAATAATGACTCATTAAGTCTCCATACGAAGAAAAGCTGAAGGCTTGCTCCACTGAAAAGAATCTGCACTAGGAAACTTGATAATGTCACCAACTCCAACAGCAAACGTTACTTGCAGAATTTATGGAACTACTCTCTACATCAAACAGCCAGCAGTGTGCTGAAAGCATGGCCTCACTTGGTTATGTGGTGTGTTCTTGCTATCAAGCAAAAGCAAAGCTCTTTGATTTTGATAGGTAGATTTCTATCTGAAGAAAAGGGAATCCCAACATTATCTGTCTAGAAAGATTGCCCAACAGTACAAACAGAACATGTCTTCCTCTTCTTACTATAGAGGATACTATATTTTAAAGATTGGTTCAGCCTCGGAAGGTCCCATTTTAATGTTGCATGAACTTGACTAACAAATGGGAAACTGAGGCACGGCGAGGCTAAGTGACTCATTCAAGGTCACAAAGGAAGTTTGTTGTGGAGCAGGACTTGAATCCAGATCCGAGGCTAGTTTCTTAACAGACCAAACTTCCTGTCTGTAACTCCACAGGAGTTAATTTCTACAAACCACTACCATCTGGCATTGGTTAAGCAAGCAATGAGCTGAGACTTATTTCTGCTAAACTTCTTAATTCTAGGTTTCAGAGTAGCAGCCGTGTTAGTCTGTATCCGCAAAAAGAACAGGAGTACTTGTGGCACCTTAGAGACTAACAAATGTATTTGAGCATAAGCTTTCGTGGGCTACAGCCCACTTCTTCGGATGCATAGAATGGAACATATATTGAGAAGATATATATACACATACAGAGAGCATGAAAAGGTGGGAGTTGTCTTACCAACTCTGAGAGGCCAATTAAGTAAGAGAAAAAAAACTTTTGAAGTGATAATCGAGATAGCCCAGCACAGACAGTTTGATAAGAAGTGTGAGAATACTTACATGGGGAGATAGATTCAATGTTTGTAATGGCCCAGCCATTCCCAGTCACGATTCAAGCCTAAGTTGATTGTATCTAGTTTGCATATCAATTCCAGCTCAGCAGTTTCTCTCTGGAGTCTGTTTTTGAAGCTTTTCTGTTGCAAAATTGCCACCTGCAGGTCTGTCATTGAATGACCAGACAGGTTAAAGTGTTCTCCTACTGGTTTTTGAATGTTATGATTCCTGATGTCAGATTTGTGTCCATTAATTCTTTTGCATAGAGACTGTCCGGTTTAGCCAATGTACATGGCAGAGGGGCATTGCTGGCACATGATGGCATATATCACATTGGTAGATGTGCAGGTGAACGAGCCCCTGATGGTATGGCTGATGTGATTAGGTCCTATGATGATGTCACTTGAATAGATATGTGGACAGAGTCGTCATCGGGCTTTGTTGCAGGGATAGGTTCCTGGGTTAGTGTTTTTGTTCAGTGATATGTGGTTGCTGGTGAGTATTTGCTTCAGGTTGGGGGGTTGTCTGTAAGCGAGGACAGGTCTGTCTCCCAAGATCTGTGATAGTGAGGGATCATCTTTCAGGATAGGTTGTAGATCTTTGATGATGCTCTGGAGAGGTTTTAGTTGGGGGTTGAAGGTGACAGCTAGTGGTGTTTAGTTATTTTCTTTGTTGGGCCTGTCTTGTAGGAGGTGACTTCTGGGTACTCGTCTGGCTCTGTCAATCTGTCAAGCTGAACTTTGTGACTTTGTCCTCGCCCACAACTATTTCACATTTGGGGACAATATATACCTTCAAGTCAGCGGCACTGCTATGGGTATCCAAATGGCCCCACAGTATGCCAACATTTTTATAGCTGACTTAGAACAACGCTTCCTTAGCTCTCGTCCCCTAACGCCCCTACTCTACTTGCGCTACATTGATGACATCTTCATCATCTGGACTCATGGAAAATAAGTCCTTGAGGGATTCCACCATGATTTTAATAATTTCCATCCCACCATCAACCTCATCCCACCATCAACCTCATCAATCCACACAAGCGGTCCATTTCCTGGACACTACTGTGCTAATAAGTGATGGTCACATAAATACCACCCAATACCGGAAACCTACTGACTGCTATACTTACCTACATGCCTCCAGCTTCCATCCAGGACACACCACACGATCCATTGTCTACAGCCAAGCTCTAAGATACAACCGCATTTGCTCCAATCCCTCAGACAGAGACAAGTACCTACAAGATCTCTATCAAGCATTCTTAAAACTACAATACCCACCTGCTGAAGTGAAAAAACAGTGCTACCCTAATAGAAATATTAAGTAATAATATAAACCAGCATGAGAACAGAATCAGGCCTTTTTATGCATTCCTACCACAAACTGAATGTTTAACATCACATCCACACTATTGTAAGTTGGTTATCTTGAAATAAGCTCGTGTGTGTGTGTTGTGAAGTATTGTCACGATTGTCACAATATGCAATCTCCATTTATAGATAGGCTTGGGCTAGATCAATCCTGGAGAAGCTCCTGCCACCATCTAATGAGGCAAATATAGTCTATTCTAGGTAAAGGATATTGATTCACTTGCAGTACCAACAGCCCCATTCTTTGGCATCACTGGCACTATGGGTCCTCCATTCACTCCAGCTAAACTTGGATATAATTCCAGAATCCTGTAAGTGCTGAAATTCTGCCTCTATTTTTAACTGTAATGCTAAAGGTACCGGAAAAGCTTTGCTAAATTTAAGAATTGCTCCCTCTTCAAGCATAATTTTCGCTTTCATATATTTTAAGGATCTGATACCACCCTGAAAGACATTAGCTGCCTTGTCCAAAAATTCAGCTAATTTTAGTTTTGCAGTTGAGTTCATAATTTCTTTTTAAACTTGGAGGCATTTTACGCTTTGTCAGTGAAGCTGAATCTCAGTCATGCATGACCCCCTTACTAGAGATTTAGTTTATGCTGTTTACTGTTACAGGTTACCCTCACTGTAAACCCTCACCCCCAAAGAGTGAGGATTTCCCCTCTATGTTTTAGGAACACTGAATTTCTATGCAGTTGCACCTCTTTAAGCCGTCTCTGACAATCCTGCTGTGAAATTATGGAAACAGCAGACCGTGTATCAAGCCCCATTTTAAGTCTTACTCCTTCCACTTGTAAAAAAAAAAAAAAAATCCAAACATTTGTTTGTTGTTTAAATTAAACTAAAGAGCTGTCGAGAGGCTATAGCAATTTCAGTAGACTCCATGTTGTCAGCTACATACTGATGAAGCTGCAAGCCTGCGGTGGTATATGCTTCAATTTCTTCCCATTTCTACAGGGTTTGTCCTTGAACCAAGAGTCATTTGCATTGTGAGACCCCACAATGAAAGCACACTGTGAGTGTTGCCCAGGCTGTGCTTTTGGCTTGACCCTCAGTTTATTTATTGCGCAGATCACATCATGCTGTTACAGATTCTTGGCATCTTAAATAGCTGTCTCCATTGATACAGCAATTTCTAGTGAACGTGTTAGGGTTAAATCAGTCTCAGTCAACAGCTAGTTTATGGATTGCTTCATTTTGCATACTACACACTAACTGGGGTCCCTTAATCCATCACAAACTCTCTCCAAACTGGCAATGATCTGTTAATTCCCCCAATTCAGGCACATAGAAATTGTTTCTTTTTCTTTTTTATTCCATTTATAAAGGGGGAAACACTCTGCAATCTCCAGTGGCTTTGGGGATGGGTGATTTTGTAGGATTTCCACAATCTCAGCAAATTCCTTGTATGCCAGTTTGATAGGAGCTGTTACCCAGTGCAACACGTTGTATGTTTTAGCCTCCATTACACTCAGTAAAGCCACCACATTTCCCCATTATTTATGCACCATTCTGTTCTCCAGTACAGATGGGCCAGTCCTCTACTGAGCTATTAAACAAGTCCATTTTTCTCAAACAGCCAGACATTTTTAACTGTTTAAGTTCTCTAAATGAGCAGGTTAGTCACAGTCCTAGTGGCTGCAGTCAGGGCCGGCTTCAGTGTTTTTGCTGCCCCAAGCGGCGGGGGAAAAAAAGAAAAGAAAAAGGCCACGATCGGTGGCACTTCGGCGGCTGGTCCTTCCCTCCGAGAGGGACTGAGGGACCCATCGCCGAATTGCCACCAAAGAGCCGGACGTGCCGTTGGCTGCCCCAAGCACCTGCTTGCTGTGCTGGTGCCTGGAGCCGGCCCTGGCTACAGTTTTCTTTTCAATTTCATTAGGCCTCTGCAGTCAATCTCTGTATCACTGTTTTTTGTGATTAGGATCCTATCTTTGTCACCCACTGTTTGTGTCTTTTGCACTTTACACAATATACAGGTAAAGAAGGAACAAGATGGGCATGGGAGGGTGTGTTCCAAATAATTACGTTTGCTAACAATACACACAATATAAGGCTTAGCCGCTGCTAGCTTTGGCAAGGTTCTGGTGGCTTCTGAAACATAAAAGACACTGAGTGCCACTAGAGGGATCACAAAATATTTAGAGAGATACTATCTCATTCCTATTTACTACACTAGCCAAGAATCTCCCATAGATGAAAAAACTGTAACTGCAATGGCCTGGAAACCTAGTAACTTCAAGTCTGAGGATTCATAATAACTGGCAAAAATCTGTCAACTGAGTTAAAGAGTTGATTGTGAGTGGTGGATGAAGTAGTGACTATCTGAAAGTGTTTTACCCAAGGGTTTTTTGGGGGGGAAGAGGGAGAATAAGCTTTGTGGTGTGGAAAGATGATTCATAGATTACATTGGGTGATAATTTGGGGTGACTGAGATCAAGTTACAGATCCAAATTGTTCACTTTAAAGCTATCTATAAATTAGTAACATGGACTCAAATCATGCTTGAGAGTGGTGCACTGTTAAAACGGAAGACTGCTGTGTGAACAGTCCAGCAGGTCCCTACTAATGGACACTGCCAGACAGAAATGGTTTACATCTGCTGGCTACTATTGGTTTGTTTTCAAAGACAACCTCTTCTGAATACATTAGACTACAATCCAGTTCATTACAGTATAATCCTGCTTGATGACGCACTGAAAGGAAAGCAGGACCAGGGAGCACCAGTCTGAAATACAGTGTACCTCAGGACATACCTTTCTCCAAGCCAGCATGGCTAGCAAAGAAACATTCATGCTTTGATGATCAAGCCATGAAATAGCACAGAGCCCAACTAAGGGCTCAATCATGTAACCCTTATTCACACATGTAGTGCTTATTTATGTGAATAATCCTGTTGGTTTCTTCCCATTGGGACTTCTCACATAAGAAAAACTTGTATTATTCAGAGTTTCAGGATCAGGCCCTACACGTGTTCTCCAATTCAGTTTGCCTTCTGCGTGCCCCCTCTTTCTTAGACATGTCCCAGAACATTTTTGTAGCAAAAACTGGCTATTAAAAGTTGCCCAGGTACAATGTACTGACAGTTGGCATATGATTCTCCTGCTATATACCAGACTGTATCCGTATGTTTAATTTTCCATTGAATAGAAAATATATGGAAGAATTAGAAAACTGTGCCCATGTTACATAATTCTGGTCTTTTATTTTTATGTTTTAACCTCAGTGCTTTGGTCACTGTTTCCATTCAGTTTCACTAAATTATAGAGTATTCTTTCCCTCAGCACACAGGCTCATGGAAACTATGCCTCGTATCCCAAGCTCATTCTTTTTTACTGAGATCATATTAAACCTGTTTCCCAAAACAATCCAGTTTTGTTAGAATGTAACTTGTATACAGAATAAAGAAGTTTGTTGTTTGTGTCCTGCCTTTGCTGTCATACATCCTACCACTTGGGCACAGAAGTAAAAGGAAGGTACCTAAGCACTAAATGCCCTTCTAAAGTTACCCTTTCATAGAAGTGAATGAAGCAACGGCAACTTACTCCAGCTCAGGCTCTGGTTCATAGCATAATCTGCTGGTGTAAATTGATTGATTTCAGAGGAGTTGTGCCAATTTATCCTAGAAGAGAAGTTGACCCATTGGGGATCTATTGAAGAAAGGCACTTAACATAGTTGATATGGACAGCTATGAATGTCAATCTTCACAATGTTAAAAAACATGATCAACTAGCATGCAAATATCTCTACCAAGGATCCCATCAAAGGTTGAATGATCGATCTGTGTAACAGACAATCCCTAACTTTCATCTGTAGGTTGCTATTTAAGTCTAGCTAAATCTTTCTTGAAAAATGTAGGTATGTAGTATATACCTTAGGTATGTATCTATATACTTAGATGCAGAAAGAGCCTCCAACCCCCAGGAATCCTGCATTCCTCTTCTTTCAGTAAGCTATCACTCACTTAAAGTGTAAGAGAAACCAGCTAAGCCCACATGGGGGATGGAGCTATTTTAAGTAATAGTGTCTGACACCAGAGGAGCATGAAATTCAGTCCTGCCATAGCTGAAATGCCTAACCTCCTCAAAAAACAACAACAAAAAAAGTTTATAATCTGAACTTTCCCAATGGCTTTAAAGCTGTAAACCAGTAACAACTCTGAGGTGGAGGACTTGGCTTGCTACTGTAAATCTCAATAAATTAGCCACAGAGACAAGTATAAACAAGTAAATTTGTTTAAATTATATTTTGCCTAAGGATATAACGGTGACATGAGTTATTTCATCTCTTTGCAGGACCATCGCAGTGGGCATGAAATTACCTGATTTACCACTGCATGGTGGGTGGGTACTGTTGCTGAATGTTTCATACGGAGTTACAGGAGCACCAGGAGAAGATGCCTCAGTGTACTGATATTTGCAGAGATTACAGCTGCCTCAGAGCTTTGTCTGTGTGCATGCACATGTGTGTGTGTCACCAGGGCCGCCGAGAGTGGATTCAGGCCCCCGTGAAAAGAATTTTTTCGGGACTCCAGCAAGGGTGAACAGCTAAACAGGGCTGACGAGAGGGGGGGAAGCCGGGCCCCAGGTCCCCTTCCAGACTGCCGGAACCCGGTAATTTGTACCAGCAATTATAATAATTCTTAGCACTCAATCTTCAATGCACCATCCAAACGTTGGGCCACGCCTAACTCCTACTAAAACCACTTTGTATCACTCCAGTGGCACAAAGCTACCTTAAAGGACATTTAAACAGCTGTGTGGGGATTCACCTACCCTTGGCTCTACATTACCCCTCTCCCCATCCCCATTAGCTCAGGGAAGGTGGTTGGTCCAGAGGATCTGGACCGTTATTTATTACTTTCGTTTTTTCTGTTTATTTTTCCAGCACCACCCCAAGCTCTGGAGAACAACTGGAACAAACAATACTTGATATAAAAACTAAAAAGTTAGCATCACACTTGATAGATTACCAAGAGCAAAAAAGCCAGTCCTTTAATAAGAATAGCCCATCAGAAGACCCTCCTGATCAACCCACCTCCTGCTGAAGGACACAAACGAATGGTGGACTTTTTTCTAATCAGTTACTTCTTAGAACAGCCCTTTGAGGTGGGGGAGTAAGAATTATTAACTGGAACTGATGCAGAGAGTTAGCCCCTAACTCAATCCAGTACTAGAGTTAGGGTCAGAGCAAAGGAATAGCACCCCAAAGTAAAAGCACTCTGTCTGAGACAGAAAGACAGAGATCACAGCCACTGATACATCCTGAAAGGATGCAGCATGCACTTCCTCCTGCACCAAGCCAGCCCAGTGCTAAGGGAGACAGCACCACAACTCCATCTCTTCCTCCCCACCCCTCTAGAATAGTGCACCAGGACTAAACTCAAGGTGGGGTGCGAAGACTGTGATTGTACTTGGCTCCTGAGATCCTGGGCCTCTTGTACTATTCAAGTCAATAGATATTTTGCTGTTGGACTTCAATGGAAGCAGGATCAAGCCCAAGGTCACAGGGCAAGTTAGTGTCAAAGCCAGGAAGGGAAACCAAGTGTCCTTACACCTAGCCCTGCCCTTTAACCACTTGTGCTATTCTTCCCAGTTTAACATCTGATATTCACTCAATGTCTGGGGGAATATATTCAGACTGGTGCACAGGGCACAAATTCAACATACTGTTTAACATTGGAAGTGATCTTTATACTCCATACTAGGCATGTCGAAGATAGGGAAACCATGTTAAAAATGCTCCCCATTATACAGAAAATAGTACTTATTAGACATGTAGCTAGAGTAAAATTGTAGCCTACTTCAGAGCTGTATTCAGCTGATGTAGTGGTCATGAGTCACTGAACTTACTTTAATAAACTGAATGTGCAGTCCATGCATTTTATTACTCGAAGACAAAGGGGCAGGCCCTCAGATGGTGTATATTGTCATAACTCTATTGAGGTAAATGGCACTGTGACAAGTGATACAAGCTGGGAATCGGTCCTTACACTGTGTGGTGCTATTCATAAAAGTATCATGTAAAATCATTGTACTGAATTTTTCCCTTGTATGTAATTGTTCCCAAACTACAGCTGTTCATACTTGAGAGAGACTAATCTGGGTGCAAAAATAGACAGAGTGAAGCATGTTTTAAAAGTATTTTCCCCAAAATGAAGAAATGTGCTGGGGCGGTATTAATTTTTCTATCCTTCAATACTGTTCAACAAATCTATAGACAACAGAATTCGGAGTGCGGGGAGGGTCAGTTTTTTCAGTCAATCAACATATAAGGAATTTATGCACATTGGGAGTTACCACCCATGCCCTAAAAACTCCATTTCCAATCCGTGAAAGAAAAGATCTCAAAAAATATAACCTTATCAACAAAACCACATCATAGTTATTGGGCCAGATTCTTTGCTGCGATACATTGGCACAGCTCCATTGATTTCATTTTGGCACATTCTCTATGCTTATCTGTTTATCTAATGAGGGATTCCTGCATTTTCTGCATATACTGTTTTCTTTCTTTCTTAGACAATGTTCAGCTTTTATACCTATCATGAATCACTCACTGGACAACCAAAAATGGAATATGGCGCTACATGTTTACATACAAAAGATTAGTGAAAACATAATCTGATCATATTTTCAGTCCATAATACATTTATTCTAAAATACAGGCAGTAATGCCTCTGTTCCAGGCATATCTCTCTTACCAAGATCTCAAATGTCTCAGCTTAAGCCTTATTATCCACATAGATACTACCATAACAGGCACCACATAAATGCGTATAATAATCAGTATATATATATATATTTTATATATATAATGAGTGAAGGTATTTTGATAGTGGAATGATGAAAATAGAACTAAGCAGCACAAAGTCATGGGTCAATATTATTTCCTTCAATGGAGCGATGCTGAACTACAGCAGCTGAGGAGATGCTCAATATATTCAGTTTTTAACAAATTTTGGCTAATTTTCCTTCAGCCTTTCTTTCTTGTGAATGCTGGAAATTGGGTCACATTAGCAGACTACTGCTCTAATACCCAACGTCCAGCCCCACCACCACATTCACATGTCAGTCAAATGGCTAATATGATTACTGCTGCCAATAGGAAACAGTACAGCGCTGAAGACAGATGTTTAGCACAATAGGAAATGTTTATTTTGCTGTCTCTGTGCTGTTTGTAATTCATTGGGATTTCTACCACTGCCTTCCAAATGAGACTTGAAAGCTTCATATTTAACAGATGAAATAATGGATAAAAGCATCCAGAAAGGGAAAGGAAAAGAAAAATCCTTCTGCTTGTTAGGCACAAAAAAGGCCTTTTTGCATTCATATTGCCATGCACATGTCTTTCAAAGTATGCTGTAAATTCAAGTGGGCATTATTATTTGTATTACGGTAGCCCCTAAATGCACCATCAGGGATGAGGGCACCACTTTGTCAGGCACTATATAGACATACTGAAGACAGTCACTGCTCCAAAGTTACTTATCAATGAAGAAGCCCTGCATGGAAGAATATAACAGGTGCTAAGCTGAATATTCACCACTTTGAAAGTTATGTGACATCATCAAAAAGAAAAGAAATTTCACTCAAACCACAGATATGTAGCAATTATCAGTGATAAAACAGCCCGAAAGTCTACACCAAAATTAAACTGCCCCTTAGCCTGACCCCCACGAGCCCAAGTCAGCTGACATGGGCCAGCCAGGGATTATAATTGCATTGTAGACATAGTGTGACCAATTCACTCGCTCTCTGTTCTTTTAAATTTCCAAAAATGCAAAGAAAGGGGAGAAGCAAAGCAGGGTTTCTCTTTCTGGAGAGCTCTTTTTAACCATCTCTTTTTCTTTCCAAAGCCACCCTTTTTATACCTGTGTTTTGTTCCCTTAAACTCTCTAAACTTGCCCATAGATAGGAATAACTTCAGCTGGCAGGTTACATAATGGGAAATGCTCTTGGGGTTTTTACATGGATGTAACTAGAGTTGGATTCTTTAAGAAAAACAACAAACAACAAAAAAACCCAACCCCTTTTGTCCAAGAGGCAATCAGAAGAAATCTCCACTTCTGGTCAATGCTTTGGCAGACAGAAAAGTTTGTGTTTTTTTTTTAATTGGTTGCTTTTGCTTTTGCTTGTTCTATGTAATTGAAGTGAGAAATTATATAGGTTAAAATGAATCATGATGGTTTCCCATTTGTGTAAAGAATTTAACAGTACTTTTGCTGGGAAGAGCAATATGGTCTTGGCCTCTATCTGACAAATTATTTTAAGTGAGGGCTTTTAGGCCCGTGACACTGGAACAGTACGCCTGCTCTGGAACACAGAAGCCATTAGAAAAGTGCAGACCAGTCGGTCAGCATCATGTGCATAAAATAGCATGTACAGTAATATGCAAACCTCTTAGATGACACACAACACTAACATAAGATGAAGGTCAGTCATGGTCAGCAAGGCTGGCATTAAATACACACAAACTCACTTATTGTCAAGTCTCTCCTCCTTGCCCCTCTACATTTCTGAGCAGAGGTTCTCTCTAACTAGAGTTGTATTTGCAAGACCCCAAAACAATTTGGGGCTTTTATTTTGCTTCTCTAAACCAAGTTTTGCTCTGTCTGAATTTGGTCAAAGCAGTTTTGTGATAGGAATGCATGTATCACTCCCTGGCAGGTATAGATTGGCCTATCTCTGTAGGGGCAAATTCTGCCTGCAATTACATCCATCTTTATGATCTTCTAGAAAGATACAGCCTTTTGGTGGAATTTATAAACATACTATACAAAATTCCATTGCAATGATATAACTCCTTAACTGCTACTGGATGGTTTAACAGTTCTAAAGAAGGAACATTCTCTATTAAATTCTATAGGATTTTTTGAGCAATTTCTATAGAATGATTGGCCTCACCCCGTTGAATGCTAGAAAACTTTCCCATGCAACCTCATTGATATCAGTAGGGTTGCATGGGTGGAAATGAGACCGTTTGTGGCCTGTATTGTGCTAATCAGTCCTCCTGTGGTTAAAGTATAACACAAAATTGCTACTTACAAGAAGATATCAAAGAAAACCAACAAATATGGTTAAGGTTTCTCCTTCTAAACCCTTCGATACTTTCAAATGAAACCTGTTTCCCTGCCTCAGGACTCAAAGGAAAAGCATCTCTCCCCTACCCCTTGCCTTTTATACATCCTTCCTGATGAGGGAAATTGCCATTAGTAGGACTCAACTACATTTTTCCATGTCAGGGTTTCACTGTAATCCCTGCAGGGGAGGCAAACACGTCACAGATCCAATTTTAACCCTTCCACCACCAAACCTGGGGCAGGATGATTACCACCCATCCCATGGTTCCAGTTTATTTTGGCTGTTGTGCAGTATTTCAGAGCAGATTGAGTGTAGACAATCTGGTGAGGATATTATTTTAAGGATCATACAATGGTGTGAGTATGGAAAGGATTTTTAAGCACCCAGTGAAATATGGTACACTCTAGGTTCCATGCTTCCAAATAGTCTTGCAATAGAAAAGTGAGTTTTTGGTAGCTTGCAGTTTTCAGATAAATGTTACTTGCTGATTAGCAATGGTCATAGAGGTGGGACTAAGCATCAGTAGCACTGTAACTCTTAAGTGTTCTTCCTTTATTTCCTATTCAAAGCAGCAGTTCTCTTTCCATGGATAATGAATCATGAACGCAGCCAATGGGACTAAAAAAAGAGAGTCAATATTTATCCTGACTTGCCAAATGTTACTGCCCTAACGTTATCTGTACAGTTGAGGAGCATGAAAATCAAAATAAGCTCTAATGTTATTGAAGCTAGAATTTAAAATGTTAGGTCCTAATTTTGCACACAGTGAGATCAATGGCAAAACTCCCACTCATTTCAATAGGAGCAGGCTCAGAGCCCTACCTTCCCAAGTTAAGTCTCAAAATTAACTGACTTAGGCACATTCTTTCCCAAGATTTAACCCAAAGTCAGTGCTTTGAAACTGCCAGTTTCAAATAAATTAATTGGTATTTGAGTTTCTAAAGTTTTCATTGGGGTTACAAAGACAGATTTTAAACCTAGAGCAACATTTCCCAAACAATTGAAAGCTGAAGCTCCCTTTAGTAAATGAAACCTATAGTAACTCCTTTCCGTCCTGCCATGCATAGTTAAAGGCCTACTCATATTTTGAAATTTTAAAACTTGTTCCTTGTAACATCTTCATAATATAGGGTGACCAGACAGCAAGTGTGAAAAATCAGGATGGGGTGGGGGGTAATAGATGCTTATATAAGAAAAAGCCCCAAATATCAGGATTATCTCTATAAATTGGGACATCTGGTCACCCTATCATAATATGATGTTTTCACTTCTATTTTACATTGTTAGATGAATGGTGAAATAGTTATCATAAATTACTGGGCAGCAGTCAGAACAACAGCTGTAGGAGGGGACTCCTTGATAGACAAGGTGTGACCTTGGGAGCCCCTCAATGCCAGCTGGCAGAGGACCCACTGTACTGTAACTCATATCAGACCTGACACACTCACTACCCCCAACATTCTGTTGTTATAAAATGTATCTAAAAGGTGTCCTTTAAGTTATCAGAGGTAAACTAGCGACATGCTGGTCCTGAAAATCATTTCATGATGTATGGGTTGTGTCGTAAATATGTTTGGGGGGCAGCGACATTTTTATTACAAAACTTGCGCAATTTTCCACATCCACCCAGAAAGGAAAACTCACTATATTTTCTTAGTTTGTTTTTGCCTGTTTTGCAAATTGTTAATACTGATTTTTTGTAAACACTGTTCAGCAAATTTCACTGTACACCAATGATATTAAAAGAACTGCTATGAAACAGGATTGATCAAAAATGCATTTCAGTGATAGATTATTACATTCATCAAATTGATACGTACATGTTTCTGCGAAGGCAAGAGGCAAAGGATAAACATAAGGATGAGACAGTTTTCTATATTGTCTTCAATCAGGGCTGGGCCCACTTACACCAGTGATGAATATGGCTGAGAGTTGGTATCACTTGCAGTATTTCTGATGCTTCAATAGAATCAAAGGGTTACATCAAACTTTGATCACCATTTTTCCATTTCCTACTGCAGTCAATTTTTCCTGGTCCAATATGCTACCGAGATTCAATTAAATAAACGTGATTTTAGATTTTGAAAAAACTCTGGCAACAGTTTCACAGGACTGGTGCTCGCCTCAAGTCTAAAATCGATATCAGTTCCATGAAATATGTTCATGTTAGCTACTATCCATTTTTAAAAAGAATGGGTGCGACCCTCATGCAAGGCAGGTCCTATGAGGAACTGCTCATGGATAATGCAGAAGGTGGGGGTGAGGCATGGCCCAAGGATGCCCTGCCATATAAATCATCCTGTACATACTTTATAGTGGAAGCTACTTCAACATCCCCCTTTCTAAACATACCTCTGCCCACCACCCAGACCAGCTACTCAGGCTGAGTTCTGGGCTAATGGTTTGGGCCACAGTGTCTTAGAGCGATCAACTTCATTAACCAAAACCGTGCCTCTCTCTGCTAATAAAAGGAGATGAAATATTATACCTCAATAAGTGGAGGTATTCTCATTTAACAGTTCGCAAGCTCCTGCACTTGCCCCCAGGGCCTGCTTCAGACTAACTCACTGTCACACTGGAGGGGAAAAGCTGTAGCTTTATTTACACACCACAAGGTTACAAAGCATCTTGTTAGGGGAACTCCTAATAGCCATGAACTCTCTAGTCATTCACAAATCATTTCCACCTTATTGTGCTACCAGTAAATCCATGGCTATAAGACACTGCCACACATGAAGCAGCATGGGTATTAATTAGTTCTACCTCATACCCCAGTTGCCAACAGCACAGCCTGGCTTCCTAGAGTGGAATAGCCAGATGTTTTATTTAACACACATTAGAATTCCACAGATCCAGACTGTATCTTCTCCAAATCCATACAAAACACCAAACCAGAATGACTTTGCCATGACCCAACCCCCATTGTGCTGCTCTGCAGGTGGCCTGATAATGATCCCTGAATCTATCAGAATGCCATCTGCCAATTACACTAATTCCACACTTTGGAAAGCCAACTGTGTCACAGCTGAGATGGCTGCTGCTTGCTACAGGAATGTGTGACAAGCTGACCAAATCCTGCCTGCTACAGACATCTCTCCAATATTTTAACCAAAATGATTGCACTGATAATGTACATTAAAACTTTGTGGAATCAGTGGGCCTGAGTCTTCCATGCTCTGTACACTGGGGTGTCATTTATATCTGAGCAAAGTGAATGCCAAGGCGGTACAAAATATCACCACTGCCATGAGTGAGTGGAGAATTGTGATTCGATAGTGTTTTACACCTACTTTATATCAGGTGTAAATGACGACATCAGGTACAAGGTACGCCAGGACCAAACCCAGTTGGTTTGCTCTCATGGAAAAGTGTAGGTTTATTTCTGTTGAATTATATTTCGGGATTATGCAAAACACTGTGGAATCGAATAGAGAATTCTAACCTTTCTATAGATTTTTTGAATCCTTTTATAAAAATTAAATAAAGCAATATAGTTTTCTGTCAAATTATATAGGAGAGTTGAAAAATCCTAGCGAAAGATTATTTTCTATTCAGTTCTGTAAGAGTTTTACACACAAAAAAACTGAATTGAGAATTTTCCCTACCAGCCCCCTTTTCCAAAGTGATCCTCACATGTATATGACACACAAATGGCTTTAATGATTGCTGTAACTTTTAAAAGTCCCAGGCTAAATAATACAGTCCTTGATCAGGTGAAACTCACACTAAAATCAGTAGGAGTTTGCCTGGTTAATGTCTAAATCAAAAGAGCAGAATTTGGCTCTTCACTGCTATATAGGAGAGTTGGCAGTTTTTCAAAGGGACACTATTAAGGGCCCAAAAGCAAGCTATTCTGCTGGTTAGGAAAGATAGAAAATGTGGCAAAAGACCACCTTGGCTTAATCACAAGATCTTGCATGATCTAAAAAATAAAAAGGAGTCATATAAAAATGGAAATTAGGACAGATTACAAAGGATGCATATAGGCAAACAACACAGGAATGCAGGGGCAAGATTAGAAAGGCAAAGGCACAAAATTAGCTCAAACTAGCTACATGAATAAAGGGAAACAAAAAGACTTTTTATCAACACATTAGAAGCAAGAGGAATACCAAAGACAGGGTAGGCCCACTGCTTAGTGAAGAGGGAGAAACAGTAACAGGAAACTTGGAAATGACAGAGATGCTTAATGACTTCTTTGTTTCGGTCTTCACCGAGTCGTCTGAAGGAATGCCTAACCTAGTGAATGCTAATGGGAAGGGGGTAGGTTTAGCAGATAAAATAAAAAAAGAACAAGTTAAAAATCACTTAGAAAAGTTAGATGCCTGCAAGTCACCAGGGCCTGATGAAATGCATCCTAGAATACTCAAGGAGCTAATAGAGGAGGTATCTGAGCCTCTAGCTATTATCTTTGGAAAATCATGGGAGACGGGAGAGATTCCAGAAGACTGGAAAAGGGCAAATATAGTGCCCATCTATAAAAAGGGAAATAAAAACAACCCAGGAAACTACAGACCAGTTAGTTTAACTTCTGTGCCAGGGAAGATAATGGAGCAAGTAATTAAGGAAATCATCTGCAAACACTTGGAAGGTGGTAAGGTGATAGGGAACAGCCAGCATGGATTTGTAAAGAACAAATCATGTCAAACCAATCTGATAGCTTTCTTTGATAGGATAACGAGTCTTGTGGATAAGGGAGAAGCTGTGGATGTGGTATACCTAGACTTTAGTAAGGCATTTGTTACGGTCTCGCATGATATTCTTATCGATAAACTAGGCAAATACAATTTAGATGGGGCTACTATAAGGTGGGTGCATAACTGGCTGGATAACCATACTCAGAGAGTTGTTATTAATGGTTCCCAATCCTGCTGGAAAGGCATAATGAGTGACTTCCGCAGGGGTCTGTTTTGGGACCGGCTCTGTTCAATATCTTCATTAACGACTTAGATATTGGCATAGAAAGTACGCTTATTAAGTTTGCAGATGATACCAAGCTGGAAGGGATTGCAACTGCTTTGGAGGACAGGGTCATAATTCAAAATGATCTGGACAAATTGGAGAAATGGTCTGAGTTAAACAGGATGAAGTTTAACAAAGACAAATGCAAAGTGCTCCACTTAGGAAGAAAAAATCAGTTTCACACATACAGAATGGGAAGAGACTGTCTAGGAAGGAGTACGGCAGAAAGGCATCTAGGGGTTATAGTGGACCACAAGCTAAATATGAGTTAACAGTGTGATGCTGTTGCAAAAAAAGAAACATGATTCTGGGATGTATTAACAGGTGTGTTGTGAGCAAGACACGAGAAGTCATTCTTCCGCTCTACTCTGCTCTGGTTAGGCCTCAGCTGGAGTATTGTGTCCAGTTCTGGGCACCGCATTTCAAGAAAGATGTGGAGAAATTGGAAAGGGTCCAGAGAAGAGCAACAAGAATGCTTAAAGGTCTTGAGAACATGACCTATGAAGGAAGGCTGAAAGAATTGGGTTTATTTAATTTAGAAAAGAGAAGACTGAGAGCGGACATGATAGCAGTTTTCAGGTATCTAAAAGGGTGTCATAAGGAGGAGGGAGAAAACTTGTTCACCTTAGCCTCTAAGGATAGAACAAGAAGCAATGGACTTAAACTGCAACAAGGGAGGTCTAGGTTGGACATTAGGAAAAAGTTCCTAACTGTCAGGGTGGTTAAACACTGGAATAAATTGCCTAGGGAGGTTGTGGAATCTCCATCTCTGGAGATATTTAAGAGTAGGTTAGATAAATGTCTATCAGGGATGGTCTAGACAGTATTTGGTCCTGCCATGCGGGCAGGGGACTGGACTCGATGACCTCTTGAGGTCCCTTCCAGTCCTAGAATCTATGAATCTATGAATATGGCAACTGCCATTAAAATAAATAAATAAAAGTCAGCATTTACAAGAGATTTTACAGAGTTATCAACATTATTTCCTGTTCTAAGTACAGGGGTGGGGGTTGGCATTTCAAGTGTCATGGTGCAGAAACTTGTCAGATGATGGCTTTTTAAGAGTAACCACTTTATTTGCTTCCTTTGTTATGAAAAACGTATTGCACTAATAACTTTCATTTTACTATAAGAACTTTACTTGATCATAAACCTAAGTCACTTCAGTAATGCGAAATGGGCACTTGTGCACACAAATTGGGTAAGGGAGCTTGATGTCTGCCTGTTTGTGCAGTTACCCAAATGTGGAGTCTTGTATTCACCACACAATGTGTGTGCATTTGTAGAGACCAGCTGAAAATGGACCAACATGTGTTTAAGGAATCAGGAGATCTGAATTCAATTTCTGTCTCTGCCACAGACTTCCTGTGTACCCATAGGCAAGTCACTTAATGGCTGTGTCTCAATTTCTCATTTGTAAAATGTGGGCAATAATACATATAAGCTCTTCAGGGCAGAAACTGACTCTTTTATATGGTTGTTCAGTGCCTAGCACATTGGATTCTCTAGTCCCTACTATAAAAATAATATATATAATGTGCAGTGTTAACTCACCAGGTGGATGTTCATATAACACAGATCTGCCACTGTATCATTGTTACCTTGTTCATTAGCTCAATTAACAAACTTCACATTTCCCCCTTCACTAGCGTTGTATCAGTTGTGGTCCTGAATGCAGATGAAACAATGTAATTAGTTTCAACAGCACAGTGAATTGACATGTGTAAGTTTTCCCAATAGCAAGCTTCAAGGCTTGCCAGATTAGTAGCCATTTTTAAAACCATAGAGAAGGTGTTCCATTTAATTGCTGCTGTGAAAGCAAAAGCTTTATTTTTATTTGACCTCATGTTATGGAATTAAGTTATTACTGTCTTCAGACTTTGATGTATAAACACCAGCTTAAGTCTTTACTTGAAAAAAAGTTCAGGTAAGGTTGAAGATAACCTTTTATACCTTTTTAAGTAAATTGAAACCAATGTTGTTGGAACCCATTCCCTTGAGACCACAAATTAATCTTTCCACATAGGTCATAGTGATAAGTTAACATTTGCCACCTGTTAAAATGAACAATTTTTATTTTAAAAAATAAGTTTAAGTGTAAATAGACTGTCCTGAAAATACTCCCCTGGCCTGGATTTACTGCCAATATTTATGAGGAAGATTTTCAAAGGTACAAATGGTTAGGCAGGCACCCAGCTCCCACAGATGTCTTTTGCCTTTGAAAGACTCCCCCTCACTATTAAAATAACCCAGAATACACCCCATTATAGACTGTTGATCATATTCTGCACTCAGATGCATGTGTATGGCTCCCACTGAATTCAAGGACAAAATCCGATCTTCCTTTTTATCAATATCTGTCTGTGTAGAATACCCATTCTAAATTCTTGCTCCTTTTATACACCTGAATACATAGTACTACAACCCAAAAGTTAGCCTTGCTCTAGAACAGATGCATCAAATTCATTCTGGGGAGAGGGCCTAATTATATTTCTAATTCTGATCTGTGTACTAGGTCTACCGCATTAAGGCTATATATGTTCTCAACACACAGCGGAGCTCCCATTGATAACAATAGTTGTTTGCGAGAGTATGAAGTACAATAAGTGGCCTTTATGTAGTTACCAACTTTTACAGCAGTAGTTTTCAACCTGTGGTCCGCAGACTATATCTAAGGGCTCTGCAAAAGGTGCTTATGAAAATCAAGTTTCTAGAATGTCTAGAAAAGACATTCAATTTTTCTGATCAATCAAAAGTATGTGAATACCCCCACCTACAGGTCAAAACCTGGAAGTGTTTTCTTTACTATAGAGGCTCACAGTTTAGCCTCTTTACTCACGCTGCATCACATGTCGTGTCGAGCATGTGCAACATTTATAGTTGAATTCTGTTCTGTCCGTTTTTAGTCTACGATATCTGTGGTGGGGTCTGCAGACCACAGGTGGAATTTCCAAAGAGGTGCACACCTCTATTTGAAATTTTTTAGGAGTCCACAAAGGAAAAAAGGTTGAAAAACATTGTTATAGATGGTGCAGTAGGAAATAATATGCTGGCCACTTTTAGGTCCACTGCTATTTCTCGCCTTTATTTGCCTAGTTGCACAAGCAGTTACTAATTTGTGTGCACTATTGTGCTGACTGTACAATTTTGGTATATGCAAAAAATGGTATATGCATAATATGCCTTTAGATGCGAGTTTGCACTTCTCTTAGACCTGTTGTTTAAGACTGTCTGCAGACTCAGGAAGAAAACACTGTTAGTTACACTTGGAAGATCATCGTCATAAGCACAAGGATTAGAAACTTTCTTTTCTTTTTTTAAATGACAGAATTTGACTCTATCTTGGAGGACAATGAATACTATCCCAAATGGGACACATCTTACCCCTAGTCAAGGCGACTGAAATCATTGTTTTATAGAGACTGTTTTAGGTTGGGAGGTGTTCAAAACAGATTTGGGAGCCTAAATCTCCAAAGCCCTTTGAGAATCCCAACCATAATAACTGGGGGTCCAATTCTGCCAGTCCCAAGAGGGGTGCTCACAGAGTAAGGTACTTCTCAATGTGAGTAATGCTGGCAGAATTTGGCACCAAATGTAATTGCATGTATGGATTTTATCAGATACCCATCTGTCCTCTTATTAAAATTAACCCATTACCTTTATATTCATTTTTTTAAAATCAGCCTGTATTTCTATCACTACATCAGTTATCTATATTCCAGCATAGATGACTGTCTCCTATGTACAAAGGGACATGAATCAGATCACATACAGGTTCTACTTACAATAATGAAAAAATCACACTGGATTGTTGTTGAACTATGTTAAAACCACAGCACTTTCTAGCAGAATTCTAGCACAGCCTCTCCGGCCAGCATAAACAATGGTGAACGATATTATTTCTGTAGTAAAGGCATGATCAGCTACAGTTGTGGCCCTGACAGTAGACATATTGTTGTATTTCAAGTGGCTTTAAGAAGCAGCAAATGTTTAAAGACCTGACTGTATTTATGGGAATGGAGCCATTGAAATAATCAGGCATGTGTGTGTGCAAGGCTGTGAAATGCACAGCGAACATGGGAGTTGCATTGCCATGGTATAACTTGAGCTGTGATCAAACCACCCAAGTGGAATTCACGTGCCAATGTCTGCAAAGTCATGCATTAGAAATAATTAGGTAATTCAGGGATGTGTTCCAAAGCCCATTGAAGTCAATGGAAAGTCAATTGACTTCCATGGGATTTTTTTATCAGGACCTACATTTGAGTCTTCTGGTCAGGTAGTAGCTTCTGCATTTGAATGGTGATATCTGGAAACTATACTTCATAACAAATTAGGTAGTTCTGTCAGCTCCAAGGTGCTCTGTTAGCTCTCTTTCACCATATGACACGAGAGCTGCATATAACCCAGTTCCTTCAAGATACATGTTTATCGTGGGACTTTTACCAACTTGGGACAAAATCGTCCCTGCTTTAAACTCTGTTAATGTAATGGAGCTGACCTCAATGGAGTTAAACCAGGAGCGAATTTGCCCCATCATCTTTTACACACACACACACACACACACACACACACACACACACACACACACACACACAAAGCAATTGCCTTTACTATTGTGGTACTTGAAAATTCAGCAGTAAAGAAAATTCCTCAGGAAGGCTGCCCTCTTGAAAAGTATCTTTGCTTCTTAATCCAAGTCAAACTGATTGTTAAAATGCAAGAGAAATTAGCATAACCCTGAGGTGGGGGATGTTGCAAAAGAATCTGACAGTGTGATGAATATGTTCCCCTCCCACATCTAAGCCACATTTACTGCTACTGTGTAGGTCATTAATGTACTGCAAAGAGACCACAAAATACATTCATAAGGCTTGTTACAAAGCAATTTTTAAGGAGTAGCTACATGGTAGTTGTGCTGCACCAGTAAATGACATTGAATTGAATGGGACAAAACAACTTGATTTGTTCAATCTAGGTATTGTTTATTGCTACCGAATTTTCCCCTAGGAATTTATTATATCCTCTTTTGCTTGGAGCAATTCAGGGTTTTATCTTCAGCCGTGTTCCCTTCAGGGAAAAGTGGATATAAAAACATTGTACCCCAATCCCAGGCTACATCTGAGCAGTAGAGGTAGGTGGGCAAAGGTGGCTTGGGCCAGTTCCCAGCATAAGTCAGAGAAGCCTCACAGCTGCTCTAATTTATACCTGGCTACATATGACCTAAGAAGCTGTTCAGCAGTTAGGGATCCCCCAGGAAGTCATCCACTGTCTGTTTAAAGAACGAGGAGTACTTGTGGCACCTTAGAGACTAACAAATTTATTTGAGCATAAGCTTTCGTAGGCTACAGCCCACTTCATCGGATGCATGTAGTGGAAAATACAGTAGGAAGATATATATACACAGAGAAAATGAAAAAATGGGAGTTGCCATACCAACTCTAATGAGACTAATCAATTAAGGTGGGATATTATCAGCAGGAGAAAAAAAATCTTCTGTAGTGATAGTCAGGATGGCTCATTTCAAACAGTTGTCAAGAAGGTGTGAGTAACAGTAGGGGGAAAATTAGCATGGGGAAATAGTTTTTACTTTGTGTAATGACCCATCCACTCCCGGTCTTTATTCAAGCCTAATTCAATGGTGTCCAGTTTTCAAATTAATTCCAGTTCTGCAGTTTCTCGTTGGAGATTCAAATATTCCTCGTTCTTTTTGCTGATACAGACTAACACGGCTCCCATTCTGAAACCTGTCTGTTTAAACTGTCATTTCAGCTCAATGCTGCCTGGGCTGTGCAAAGCAGCCATAGTAGGCCTAAACATGTGAATCGCTAAAATGTCTTCTGCTGATTGAAGTAACGGAAGAACAGGTGTGCTCAGTTAGCATGGAATTAACCACAGCAACTTGTGAGTATTACCATGAAATAATGGGAGGTTTTATAGAGTGACTGGAATTGTAGGGGATTATTACTTCTGCATGTGCCATGAGTAGCTGTTGCCTATTTTAAAGCTGTGCACAAACCAATAGCTATCATAGTGTTGTTATAAACAAGTTCTGCTATCCAAACCTACACTGATTGCTATGCTGCCTAACGGCTACCTATTAGCTGCCTAATCAACAAGTAGAAGTTTCATTCTCAGAAGCCAATGAATATTTTACTTATACAATTTCCAATTAAATATGAAAGAGCAGAAACAGAGAATTGGTTTAGCAACCAAGTACAGTGAGCACTATTAAAACTCAGCATTTGCTACTGCAGAGAATAGAAAGTAACGTTGTACTGTAATCAAAGTACCTTTGGCAGGGAATGTTGAGTTTTAATGGTGCCCATTTTACCTAAATATTTCCAGTGCATCAACCTTGGTTTAGTTCTCCTTCCAATTCATTAAGAATTTACTTGTCTAAATGTCAAAGGGAGATGCACCCATGTGCACAGAAACACCACAAAGTTGGAGCAAATCAGATTCAGATCAGTATGGTCCATCCTGATGTACAGAATGCTAACGGCAAAGGGAATCAAGTGCAGATAGTGGGGAGGAGTTAATATTGCTACTACAGTGCAACATAGTTATTCTTTTATCTTCTGCGTTATAAAAAGTTTGATTAGTTTTCCCATTGATGTTAAACCTTAGGATATTGACTATCATGTATTAATTAAATATTAAGGAAGGATATTAAACATTAGTTAACTAAAAGATCTGAAGTAGTATTTTTCTTGAAAATAAAATCTGTATTAGCCTTAATTTAATTTACCAAGATAATAAAATCCAAAGAGCTTTATTTTGGCAGAATGGCATAGTTTGGAATAATTTAATTAATCTGATTTTAATAAAATTTAGAATCAAAAGTACAGCTGTTGAACCATGTTTCTTGAATCCCAGGAATCACATTGAAAACTCTTCCTTTCTCCCATTATCATGGGATTATCTATCATTTGGGGGAAAGAATATTTTTAAAACCCAGTCAATTACTAATTGCTAAAAATCTCTCAGTATTTTTTTAAAGCACAGATAGTTTGTGCTGAAATTCACACCTTCACTTTCACAAGTAGTCTCTAATTTGTCTCTTTGCTATTTAAAAAGAATCTGGGTCATAAATTGTAGGAGGGGAGGGTACAAAAGAAAGAATGTTGCTAAGGAGAAGTTTTATTCAACTCATTCATAGAATTTTCCTTTGAATTAATACATTCAGAATCTATTGTTTTTGTTTCTTGTGGAGGGCCAAAATATGCACACACAGAGTGATAAATACCAAATATAAAAAGCTAAAATACACACAACACATACATCTAATTATACACTTTTGCTTTATATGCCTTCACTTCTCTCTGCACAATCCCCATGTTACAACTGCATGCAGAAATGCATTTCCTTTATAGCAGCTTTGAAACAGTCTTCACAGTTTATCTTTATGCTTAATTCTTTGCAGCTGTTGCTGACTGCAGACTGTAGATGCAAGTAACAGTATGAGGGACTCCAACTGTACAACCAGAATACTATAGAATCATTTTGTCATTTCTGCCTCTCTCCACTTAATCCCCTCTTCTGGCCACGATCCAATGAGTGCCTCGTGAAAAACAGATGGCAGTAACTGATATGTTTCGTAACTGTGGCCAGTTAATAGCTCAGGATAACAGTGAGATAAGGACCAGGCAAGCCAGAGTTCTTGAGGCCAGCTGCTGCTGTTTTAACCCTTCCTAGGGCTGAACTGGGTGGGGTTCAGAAGTTGCATAAATCAAGTTGTTTGCAAGGCTTTTGTGATAAATGTGAATTATTTCAGTTCTCTGTCTTTTTACTATTTCATTTTTCCAGGGCATTGTTATACATAATTAGAATGATTATAATACTTAACTCTTCCTTAGCATCTTCCATCCAAGGATCTTAAAGTCTCTATAAACAGTAATTAATTAAGCCTCAAGACACCTCATGAGGTAGGCAACTGTTGTTCCCAATTTACAGATGGGTAAATTGAACAATAAAGAAGTTAAATGACTTGGCCCATGTCATACAGAAGTTTAGGACCAGATTCTGATATCAGTTACTGGTGTAAATCCAGAATGACCTGAATTAAGTCAAAGGAGTTACCTCTGCAACAAAGAGGAATTTGGCCTTCTGCAACTAATTTAGACATATAAACTAAACTTCTCCATTCCCAGAGCTCTGTCCTGTGCATCTCAGAATTCCAGGGTTGATGAAGAACAGCTGAAAAATAAACTAGTAATACATTTGCATCACATATTTACAACCCTTATTGCAATTTACTGAAATACAAGGGCCTGATGGCTTAAAAAAAAGTAGAGTACAAGTGTTACTGAGAGAAAGTCATTTCAAGTAGGACTGGTCAGAAAACAAGAATTCCATTTTATGGAAAATGTCAAGATTTTGACATTTGTTTTCATTTCACATTGGAACAAAAATGAGACCTTTCAAAAATGTTGATGAAGAGTGTATGAGACACACCAATGCCCACCAACCCCACTGCAGAATAGCCAATAGCCAGTGGTTAGATGCTCACCTGGGATGCAGGAGACCCAGGTTCTCTCTGGTCTCAAGAGAAGAAATTCCATGCTGGATCTGAGAAGCCTTTCCAACAAGTGTCCAGTTTTCAACCAGAACACCCGGTCGAAAAGGGATCCTCCCCAGCCCGGTGAAAAGGAGCGTGTGAGGGAGGATGGGGGAGAGCGAGTGATGGAGGGAGAGGGGATGGAGGGAGCAGGGCAGGGTCTCAGAGAAGGGGCGGGGCAAAGGTGTTCAGTTTTATGCGATTAGAAAGTTGGCAACCCTAAGAAAGATTCCTGACCAGTTCTAATTCGAAGTGAAAAAGAGTGACTGTCGCTGGCTGGTGCACACCATCCATATATAAGTTTAAGTGTTGTCGGTATCTTCTCATGATAGGGACAGGAAGAATGAGTTTGGAGACTAATGTCTCAATACTTTAAATATGAGTAACTTTACTCAGGTTCGTAGTCAGTTAAAGTCAACGGGACTCAGAAGATGCCAAGGTACTACAGAGACGAAGGACATATATTTAAGTAGACTGTCAGACATAGTATTCACCTGAGTAAAGTTATTCCCAATAGTATTCACCTGAGTAAAGTTATTCACAAGTCTAAACCTTTGCCAGATCTGGCTCTGAAGGACTTCACACTATTTGAGACTATAGTCGAGAGCTTGTGAGAAAAAACTCTGATGGGACCCTATTTCAGTCAGAAAACGCAACACTTGCATGGGGGCGGGAGGGAATGAAAAGTTCTGACAAGATTGAAACATCCTCTATGCAGCTCTACCACAGTCCTGCCTGTGAAGGGACAGCAGTGACAAGGTTCAAGGGGAAGCCTGTCTCTCCAAGCAAAGGTCACCATGATCATAAACATTCATTACTAGCTAACACATTCAGTGTTTATTTTAATTAGGGATAAAAATACATCTGTTAAGACAAAAAAGATGAAGGAATAAATATGAAAGAATATCACAGGTTTAGTCCAAAGAAGGTTTCTTGCTAAGTTATTCCACCTATTTTAGTGGCTTGGGTTGAATCATCACCTTCTCACTCATAAGTAGCCTTGGAGAAATCACAGCATAGACATTCCCATTGCAAATATATATTTTTTAATGTATGTGTGGATTTCTTTCTTTCATCCAGCAGCTATTTTCTAACATGGATTCTCACTCCAATTACTATCATTGTTTTCCTGAGCTCCTGCTCAGAGACGTTATGACCTCACAACTGCAGAATCTGCTGTACAAGAAAGGTCTGATAGAAATATGATGGGAGAGGCATTTCCAGGAAATCTTGTCAACATTATTGAATAATGCTGAGAATTTTTGTTTTCAACCAGTGTAGCTAGTTTGGGATGTATTGTAGGTAGTTGTCTGACAGTCACTGTAGCTCTCGTGTATTCAAGGCTTTCTTGATGATAAACTCAGCTTTCCTAGTATATTTAAAAGAAGACATGTTTAGAGTGTCCATTCTCTAAACAGTGTATGTTTTAGACCAATTTTTGGGGTAAAACATCTTGGTACACAGAGGCCTGTTGGCCTTATTAGTAGTAAGAGAAATTCAGTTCCAGTTCCTTTCTCCCAAGCAAGACTAAACCCAGCTGACACATATTTGCCACAAATAGGCCATTTGTATCAGAGTATACATAAATTATTTCTATTCTTTCCTCCCTATCTATCTTTCTTGTCACCTATCCTTGTCCACCTCTTCCCTTCAGCCATGGTGGTGAGCAAACTGAATGGTGCGTGCAAAAATAAGGATGTCAGTTTTACAGGAACTAGCCGACCTGCAGAAGGAGACCTGCCTTTCACAAAATATGACCCTAAATGTCAGTAAACTCAGCACTAAAACCTTTTTTTGCAGCAGCATCAGTTAAGCTAAAGAACTTGTATACTTTTATAGGATCAGCTGTCAAAAGATGGCTTATTAATAGCGAAGGTAGCTGTGTCTGAAAACACTAACACATGAATCCTGGTGCTCTGGTCAATTATCACAGTTAGTATGGTACATTCTGGGATTTTCCCCCCCCCCCCGCCTTCTGAGGCATCTGGGATAGGTCACTACAGAAGACAGGATTCTGGATTAGATATTTCATTGTTCTCTCCTGGCAGTTCCCTATAGTCCTATAACAAACGTTTTAAAATATACCAATACATGTAAATATATGCTGCAGTATCAACTGTAATGAAATTTCTATGCTTAAATCCATTATGCTGTGTAAGGAAAGAAATTAGGTGTCTGGCAACAGTTAACAAATACAATACACTCCATTCAGTGTGGAGAGCCACTTTATCAGGTTGTTTTCCTGGGAACCAGTTTAGTCCAAGGAAAACGACTGCCGTTTTACTCAGACAATATTGGTAGAAATTCTAGGTAACGAGGACACATTTGGCAGTGCCAAGGCATTAAATGGTGTTAATCACATGTGCAGTTCAATTCTTTTAACATAGATGTTGCCAAATAAAGACAGAAAGAAAAAAAATAAAATGAATCCTGCTTCTATTGAAGTACATCGGAATTCTGCCATTAACTTTAATGGGAACAAGATGAGCCCCTTAGACAAGAACTCTATCTCTAAAAATGTGGTAAAGGAACATGACATGGAGACTGAAGCCAGGGATCTTAAAAGTCCGAGATGTACCATAGTTTTCTCCTCTATCACCCTGCTTTAGGTTGTACATTACACTGCAGCTAAGGTTCTGCCCTCGGGTATTTTAGACAACTTGGCTCATTAAAATTACTGAGCTAAATTCCGCAGTTCTTACTCAGGTACAATGTCCATGGACTACAGTTTCAGTCAGATGAAGCCAATGGGAGTGTTGCCTGAGTACAGACTGCAGAATCAGGCCCATTAAGACCCACATCAGCAATGGGAGAGCAACCACGATTTGATGCTTTATCGTACAGGGATTGTAATGATTATACATTTTCTAATCCTCCTTCCTTCTGGCGAAACAATAGATTTACTATGACTTTATAGCCACTGTATGTCAATCAGTTGGGTTTCTATCACCAACATTCTTTCCTTACCACTGACACGTTGCTTCCACTTGGCCATAAGCCGTGCAGTAAACCCCTCCGTGCTGTGTAGTTTGATTCAGACCATACAAACACCCTGCTCACGTGCCCTTCTTGCATGAGCAGAAGGCTGCGGTTGAACATCTTGTTTTTTCATTTGCTATAGACATTTGTTCTTGCAGCTGACCATATGCAGGAGAATTTGCTTGTGTTCCAGAAAAGGACAGCTGCACCACAAATTACCTTAAACCTCCTTGCTCCAGGGATTAGCTGGGTACAGTGAAGTGTGTGTATCTGAGGGCAGGGGTCTTTTCTAACCATAAACACAGTTATTAACCTTTTATTTACCAGAGACATTTATAAACTCAGACGTGTAGACAGTTTTGCTATCAATCAATCACTTCTGGCTGGTAATACATATTTTAAGATGGCCACCCTCAGTCCAAACGTGAGGCCTTCTGGTGTATTTCTTTAGCCTCTGTCTTCCTGGTGGATTAACCCTTTCACAGCAGAGATTTTCACAGGCTTCCTATATTTGGAGGGAACACACAAGTCTTTGGGGCTCTGGCTATGGAAGACTGAGAACTTTTAACCTCCCTCCTCACCTCCAAGCCTTCATGAAAAGGTACCAATTTGCCCATTTTAGGGCCTGACCCAACCAGCATTGGGAGCCTTTCCACTGGCATCATTGAGCATTGGATCACTCCCTGTAGGTCTCCCAACCCCACCAAGAAGCACTCTTGCCTGTTAGAGCACTTTTCCAATGCAGCATCCTCAGGCCTCATCACATATACAGCACTGTGCATCTTCTCACTGGTCTCACTGCATGGAGGATGAGTCCTCTAGACTCAAATGTAAATGGTAGGGAATGTTGGTAGAGTGGAAGCACTCCATTCCTCTCCTGATGAGTATCACTCCAGAAGCAAAGAATTAGCCTCAGACACTCACTCTGGGTAGGTAGAACATTATCCAATGTCAAACAGAAAGCCTGTGGCACAGCCAAGAATTGAACTCAGAACATTTGAATCCTAACCCAGTGCCTTAAGCACCAGACCAACCTTCTTATCAAGAATCAGTCTAACAAGGGGGTGAGAGCACAAAAAAAGTATAAGGGGTATCAGAAAGGAGAAATACTTTTTGACAATTTGAAGATAAATCCACTTTCTTGCCTCTCTCTAACATACTCTCCCATGAAAAGCCCTATGCAGGTGTCCCACTCTTTACATAAAGATGTCGTTTCTTCGGATTTATTTAGCTTTGTGTATTACCCTTTGCACCGTCTCATCTCCTCTGTTGCAAAATTCATGGCACAATTGAACACTGAACCACATGGCTTCAGTGGTGTTCCATCTAGCAGTGGTATTGCCCATTATCTTGACTACTTAAAGTTCTAGACAGTCTATTGTACGTTAGTTGGAGCTTCACAGCAAATAGCATTTTGAAACATGGTGACGCATTTTGAGAGACATCCATCTGCAAATCAACCAAGCAAATACAAAAAGGAAAAGTTGGAAGACGGGATAGAATTAATCCCCATGTGTGGTATCCTTCCTTTTTGATAGCAATTTTTGAAGTATTTGGCAGATTGAAACAATGTATTTCTACCTAGTTTCAGGCAGGATTAACCAGTCACAGGCGGAGTTTTCATAACCTTGTCAACTTTTCCGTTTATGGCTGGATGCCTGCTTAAAAGTTTAAACACCTGCTAGCCAATTAGAATTGGGCATTCAAAGATAACTTGTATGATAAGAAATAAAAATTCAGTGCAGCTAATTGTGATTTTCTCCAGTTCACTCTAATGAGTTATTATTTTGGTAAGCACCACTCTCATTGTCTCATTGTCATGGTGCAAAAATTAGCACCCCAGCCAGATGTGCGAAGTGGCTGAAAGAGCTGACAGCTGAACATCCCCATGCCCAGCAATTAAAGGCCAGATTGTGATTTTAAGACAGTTTTGACCTCGAGAAGGTGCAGCACTATCCTCCTCCTGACCTCCCTAGCTAACAGGCTGTGTGTGGGGGGGGGGGGGGGGGGGGGCTGCATCTTCTCCCTGCCACCTCCGGGGGCACTGTGCACCTCTGGGATGCACAGAGAGAGCAGTCTCTGTGCTCCCTTGAGTCCTGCAACTGTGTCTGGCCCTTATGAGTCCTCTGCAATGGGCACATGAATTCAGACACTAGCTGGTCCTACACCTCAACAGTTCCCAACAGTTTAACATTTTCAGATGTTTTCGATCTCTGCCTGTCTGCCAGGTCCATCACCATTGTACCTAGGATAGCTGGGAGAAACATCAGGGGCTCCCGAGTCAGTAATATAGTGTTTTCTTTATTCAATTAAATTTGTGGTAAAATTATTCTTCCTTTTTCTAATGCAGTGTTTAAGGGAAGCATCTATTTGTTCCTATTCTACCCTCCTGAACAATGACAAGTCCCAAAAAGATGGCTCAGTCTACTCGTACTTTTGTTGTATAGTTAATAAGGTGCCAAATAATATGGATCTGAGTCAGGTGGCACTGATCATTCTAGATGATTTTAAACATAAGGATGAACTGAAAAACCCGATTCATTCAGACATCACTGAGTGCTGCCAAATTATCCATCTGGAACATGAAAGTATATGCCTGGGGCCAGATTCCCATCCAGTGGCAAAAGCAACTGCAGACCCCTGGCACCAAAGCGTCTGCCTAGAGAACCTATGACATCTACTACATCTGGAGCCCAGAGCAGCTAGCACTCCCCATATAACGGGTGGTCTTAAAACACAGGGTGCTGGGCTAGGGCACACAGGACTGAAGCTCAGGACAAGAGCAAGTTTTTCACCTGTGCTTAGTGAAGTGAGAGTAACCAGTGTTTTGGATGCAAACCTCGCTACAGTTGTCAAGATGCTTCTATAGCAAAGTGTTCCTGGCTAGCTGAATGTCTGGGTGTCTGAAGGATATTCCAGGGACTCCTCTGGGTGCTGCATATTTCTTTTATCATCTCCCAAACTGAGCTCCATGTTCCACGTACCCCTATTATTAGCATCATCTTAAATGTAATGCTTTCCATAGGACTCTGGAGCTCTGGGATGCATTGTTACTCCTGCTGTAACTGTCTGTTTGTGAAGTCACCATGTGGACTAGCATTTCCTCACTCACACTTACTGTTCTGCAGAGACAGAGATCCTTACATTGAACTTTATTGGAGATACATTTCGCAACACAGGAAGCAGAAATAGCCTCATGAAACCTGGAAACGTTGGGAAGCATAATGAAACCTGGAAATATGTGACTATGGCCCAGATTGTACATTTAAATGGATTAACCAACCCAGGAATGAGTTGTTTTTGCGTTCTCCACCTCCTCCCCTTTCTTTTGTTATTTCCTCTCCCCATTTGTTCTCTATTTCTCAGACTAGCTCCTGTTTTCTCTCTGGCACCAATTACACCCCCTCCCCCTTATTTTTATATTATAGAGATTGGTGTCCCCTTTGTATTAGGTACTATGCAAACAAATAGCAAGAGACAGCCCCTGTCCAGAAGACCTTATAGTCTATACAGACAACAGACACAAGGGAAAAGAGCAGCAAAGAGACTTACCCAACATCACACAGAGAATCAGTAGCAGAACCAAGTACAGAACTCAGGTTTGATGGAGCCCAGTCCAGTGCCTTAGCCATTTGACCACGCTGGTTACTCTCACTTCCTCTTTATGGGGCACTGTTCACTGCAATATACTATTGTCTCTGGGACACATGACTACCTTTTCCTTGCTCCACTGTTCAAAATGTGGTTCCAAAGAGGAACCCTTGCAAGCTGTGCAATGTGCCAGTACTATCCTCCCTTGTTTCTGTCTGGCATTACCTTCCTGAGGTACTCCAGTAACCTTCTCTCACTTGCTGTGTATTGTGGTACATCGGACAGATGGGGTTTCCCTTGAGCTGAATGATGGAGAGCTGCAGATGGATTTTGAAAAGGAGTGGAGTATAGTAAAAAAATAACCTAATGGAATTATGCAACATAATGATAACCAAATCCCATCTCTCAGGACAAAATCTGATCTTTGCATTGGTCAAGAAGTCTTTTTCCAGCATATACAGCTTTGTACTATTGGTAAGATGCATTACCACTGTTTTTCACCTTTCTTTGACACAATCAGATATTGCCACTGACAAAAGCAACTACCGTACCTGATGGCCAATGGTGTGCCAATAGGTCTCGAAATAAACATATTGCATACCTAACTATTCAGATATTTTTATTCTTTTACCACTGTTCTATGCACAGTACTATAATCGGTAACGGCCAGGAAATATTAAATGTATGATTATTTCAAGATCCTTTTTCTCAAATAAACGTAAGTAGGATATCATCAGATACCTTAGCTTCTTGAGTTCTCAAATGCATATTACAACTTCTGTCTAGGAAATGTTCCCATTTGTTTTGAACCTTGTACTCTAAATCAAAGATTATCATCACTTTTAGTCTCATATCTAGGTCACATACTGTGTTACACTCTTGAGAAGCCAAGGGTTAGATATTACTAGTAAAACTATGTAACATAAGTTCCTAAATTGCAACCAAACCAGGGACAAATCTAAAAATAAGTCACTATGAACATGAGCAAATTATCCCCTGTATCTTAAAAAGTAATGCAAAAAGACACCAAACTGTTGAAAGAAAAACAAAGCCACACAGCTCAAACAATCTGCTGGACACCATAACCAAAGGGTAAGAATCCTCCTTCAAAATGGGTATTGGATAAATGCAAAAGGAAATATGAATCACTACAGAAATTGTCTACTACATCCATGAAGAAAAAGTAACATCATTAAACAGTTGGTTTTTAGGCGTACTTTGAAAGTACACTGTCAAGACTGCTAATCCTGAAATTAAATCAAGCAGCTTTTGTTTTGGTTGGTCACATCACATTAAAAACCTTCTCGGCCAGTTTCTGGAATATTCAGATATAATATTAAGTGCAGGATGATTGTAAATGTCAATAAACACCTTGAGCTCACAAGAATAGAGCTGGGAAGCAGAGAGGAGGTATAGATCCTGACAGAAAAGCATGGCACGCACACATTTGCAATCAAACCTAGTATTCTGTTTGTTCTTGTGGGTTATTTCAGCAGAAAAACTGGGATTGTAACCATTTTTAAGGGTGATATTTTTCTAATCTGGAGGGATTGCTTTTGATTACGATGTTTAGAGGAAGTATGGGAATTACATTTGTGACCTCTCAACTTTGCCAGTATCCCTTTAAAATGTAGTTTTGTAGCAATAAAGGACTACGTAAAATTAGCACCTTACTCAAAGCATTTGCTTCCTAATCAGAGCTGTCTACTTTAGATTTGGGTTGCGGGGCAGTTACTACTTTTTACTCCCATTAGCACTGCAGAACCCACACTGCTACGAGAGAGGGAGTTGGATCCAATTCTGGCTTTTGCATCACTAACAACATTGTTGACGAAGTTCTATGGCGGGGTTAAATTCTGTCTTTAAATCACCTATACAACTCATGAGGGCACAACTGGAAGACAATGGGGTTTGCATCAGTTTAACTGAGGACAATATTTTTTCTGCATAATTTTTTATTACTAGTGATGCTGCAGAAGCCGCCCTTGAAAAAGCAAAACAAACCCCTATAAACCTGATTCTGCAGGGCTGTCAATTAGAAAAAAATCCTTTTTACTGTATAATGGATACATTTGAACTGGAATCAGTGAGACACTATAAACAATGCTATTTTTACAGTCACATTTCAGACTATCACTGCACCTTAATATCAAGCTAAACAAAGACACAGCTTTTTCATAAGAAACCACTGAACAAGACACTATAATGATTTTTGTCAATCTAATTTCTTCCCATGCCTGGTATGCAAAGTAAAAGGGAGAGTTTCAGGAAATAGGAAGCAGTCAGTGTAACTACAGTAGAACGTCAGAGTTACGAACACCGTAGGAGTGGAGGTTGATTGTGACTCTGAAATGTTCATAACTCTGAACAAAACATTATGGGTGGTTCTTTCAAAAGTTTACAACTGAACATTGACTTAGTACAGCTTTGAGACTTTACTATGCAAAAGAAAATGCTGCTTTTAACCATCTAAATTTAAATGAAGCAAGCATAGAAATAGTTTCCCTACCCTGTCAAATCTTTTTTTAAACGATCCTTGTCCGCTCTCAAGGGGAGGAAAGCCTCTTTTCTCTTCCTCTCCCCTACCCTACTGCAGGCACAGAAAGATTCACTCCCAAGGCCCAGCACAGTCACTCCCCATCCCTTATCCCCTGGAGATGTAGCCCGTCCTTATCACTGACTTTGAGGCACTGGGCTTCACTCTGGCCATTCACAGCTTTGTCTCCAGGGGCTCCCCTCAAAGGCAGCTTTACTTCTCCATTGCTGCAATCTGCAACAACCAGCAAGGGGCACATAGTGTTATAATTTTCAGCTCCTTGCAGCAGTATCACCCCTTCATCATTACCCTTAGCACTGAGGAGAAGGAGGAGCTGGTGGCAGTATAATTGTTCACATCCTCCTATGCATGGGGGAACAGACAGGATTTTCACACCTGTCAGAGCTTCATTTGGTATCATCCTGTACCATGGCAATAGCTCTTATTTGATCCCAGTGTGGGGAAGGGAGAAGTCATCAGAAACAAGAAAAAAGGATGGAGAATCCTGGTGCTTATTACTTGTTTTCAAATGGTACCTGTAGAAGTCACAAGTGCCAGAATTCTCCATCCTTAGGATCAACCCCCTTCCCCTCCCTCCCAAAAAACCTTCATAACATTATCTTCTCTATTTCTAAATCCAAACAGTTCACCTAAAACGTGTTTATGGCACAGGCATTGTTTATGTATAAACAGCTCCACCAGCAAATGATCTGACTGTCAGGAAAAAAAATAGTGTTGAAAGAGTTAAAGAGTTTATTGTGCTTCTACACATTTTAAGAGATCATCTTTCAACAATGGCAGTAAAATCAGCATGTAGCCTTAATTTTCTATGGTTGAACCTTGAACGTGAATCATTATATTACAATGTAGTTATTGATTTCAACAGGAAGAGGATTAAGCCCAGAAAATCAGGTTAGGAACCTGAAACTGGACTGAGGAAAATGAAATTTTTCTGGTGCTAAAAACCTTTTAGGTTATGCAAAATACATTAAAATTTTAGACACGACATTTCACCATTTAGAAAATATTCTTAGTATCTCAGAAAATAGCAGTGCTGAGACAAGATAGAGGAACTGAAGAATCTGACTCATATCTAGTCCTTTCTGAGTCAAAAATTGTATCACATTATATACACATTGCATAGTCATACTGTCTATCTATACACACATATATAGTGGCTGCCATTCAAAAGTCCTTATTTGTCAACAGTTATCACTCAATGTTCTTAGAAGTACCACATTTCTCCCTGGTCTTACAATAGGAAATAACTCTGATTGAGTGCTACCTGGTGGCAAATGCTGACTTTTTCACAGCAATCACTGTAGATAGTAATTATATGTAAAAAGTTATAACCAGTTGAAAACAGGGTCTTCTAATGGAAATGTCAGGCAAACTTAACTACAGGTGTTGGTATCTACTCTGCCTATCATAGGAGGATATCATATGGCAATGAATTGAGTGTACACATTTAGGTCCTACATTCATCTACTGTATCAGTTATAATTATTCTTCATTCATTATTACAGATAGAGCTGGTAGAACCACCTATAGTTAAGGTTGCCTGACACTTTCCACTATATGTAGAGTTGAGTGAATCACTTTTTTGTTGTTTGCTGACAGAACAGAAAAATAAATGTAAAAATATTCGGGACTTTTTATTTTTTCAGCAAACCAAGAAAGTTAAAAAAAAATTTTTTTTGCCTTGACCGAAACATTTTGTTCTACCCTAAATGAATAATTTCATTTAGCTTCAGGATTTTTTTTTTAATTATAAATGAAATTGAAGTAAAATTCAAAATGAAAAGTCATTTCCAATTGAAGTGTTTGAATATTTTCCTGAATTTGTTGGGTCTACCCATCCCAGCTGAAACAATTTGGCTAAAGTTCAGCTGGAAAAATTTAATCCAGTTTTAATTAAAAGACCTTGTTTTCAGTGACTTATAACTGTGGCCAAACTTGGGCTGAAGTTGTCCAGGCTGGGTGTCTGCCTCACTCTGGCAGTTTAAATTTTTCTGCATGTTGAAAGTTTCAGCTAACACGGTTCAGCTGTTTCTGAGAATATGATTAAGAAAAATGCATTATTTTGCCCGTATTATAAAAAATTCTCAAAACCATTTCACTGAGAAGTTCTAGTGCCTCAGTGCTTTGGATCTGGGATGTGCCTTTTGCTGTTCCCTGTAAAAATTCACCTAATTTTGGCCAAGTTATTGATCTCTGAAAAATCTCAGCTTGCACATGCTCTGTCCCTCTCAGCTCCTACATGCCAAGTGGACTGCACATGATCTATTCCTACAGAAGCAACTGAGCATACTCCAGCCGAGAGTTACGAGGGCTGGGTATGATTTTTCTTGCAATTGCTCGGCCCAGCTTTTAGGAGCTACTGTGGTGCTAGGCAGCTGAACAAAGAGCAGAGAGGCTGTCTCTCCTCTACTCTCAATGCTCATCCTACTGGCACCTAGGCACCATGAAGGAGAAGGAACCACTTGATCTGAATGCAGTAGGAGTGAGAAATGAGAGGAGTGGGTGTGGACTGCAGGAGCCAGAGGGTGAGGAGGTTGGATAAGGAGGAGCAGGGAGAGAGGCAAGAGAGAGTTGGGTAGGAGAAGAGAGGGAGAGTAGCGGGGCAGGGCCAGATTATGACATTCTGAGGCCCTAAACTATGTCAAGTGTAAAAGGCCCCATACCATAAAAAAAAAATAACAGTTTATTATTTTCACAGAAAGGACATTGAATATATAAACATGAAAGCTTTATATTTGCATATATACAAAGGTGAAGTTGTAAAAATAGAATAATAATCTAACTAAAACTTGTCTTGCAAATATGCCTGTTTGCACGATAAAATAATTTTAAACTAACATATTTTTGTCTATGATTTCTAAATTAATAGATATGAAAACTTTATATCTACAGCAACACAAAAGCAGTTACAGTTACACAGACCAGTTTACTTAATGGAAGCAGTACAACCTGCAGTATGTCTGTTTGCACATCACTTTAATTTTAACATTGACATTTAAAACATTTTCTTTCATGATTTTTGGAGAGCAAAGTCATTGATGATGTCCTCAAATGATAAGCTTTTCTTGCAGCATTTTCTAGGCACACATCTCCCTTCATGTTCGCTTCTCTATCCTCTGTCTCCCCCAGGACCACTAATTAATCTCGAGTAAACACCTTGGACACATAGCTATATGTGTGAAAGAGGAAGAAAGAATTTACCAGAAAAAAAGACTGGTAATCTCTAGACAGGCAGTGAGAAAGTGAGAAAAACTAGCCTATATTCAAGCAAAGATGATGAATATTATAGGCTTTAATAACCTATAAATCATATATGCACATAGTTTGAAATAACTTGCTCACCAAGTACTCAGAATATTTTGATATACTATGTATATCTTCCTTCACTTCTCTCAAAACCCTCTATTTATCCTTTCATCAGCACTCTCTGATATTTACTGTGAAGGTTCCCGGAACTGACAGAGGGAAGCGAACACAAATTTATCCTCCTCAAGATCCACTCAACCCAAATCCATAAGATGGTCACCTGCAAACTCAATCATGTGAAGCATGGATAGCACATGAAGCAGAAAGTGGCATGTGCACTAAAATACACAACTGTACGTATGTACAGATCAAAGGAAGAAAGAACACACTAACACTTAAAAAGAAGAAAAATAGGAGTGATGGCACTATATGACTGAGCGTGCTGGACCTTAAACAAAAGATGGCAGCCTTCTGACTATTACCAGCCAAGGGAGATGCTATACATGACATCACTCCTAGGACGAGTCCCATTCGAGTATGAGCTTGGCAGGATTGCTTCATGACACTGCCATCTCTGACCTCACATTTTTTCCAATGTTATCAGCAGTGAGATTATTTATTTATTTAAATAAGTTATGAAGGCACACTCAGAATTTTACCAGTAGTAACAGGCCAACAAAACGCTGCCTTAGGAGACTGATAGCAGACTTACTCATAGAAATACTAATTGTACAAGTGCAGTTATTTTTTTTTTCTCAGCCCTGGCCTCCTGCTGTCAATAATGAACAATTAGTGAAGGGTAAGGGTATTTGTGTAGCCAGATGTGTATATTTTTGTCATATTTGAATGAAAATGTCTATATTTAGAGAGAATATTCTTTTCTCCATATCTCCTTTATTTATCAACCGATTTTGATAAAATTGGAAATGGAGTCACCTTTTTCTTTTTTAAAGGTCCCTCATATTGCAAGGTCCTAAGCTGTTGTTTAGTTATCATATTCCTTAATCCAGCCCTGGAGCTGGGACATGGGGGTTTGTGGCTATGCTCAGAGTGGGAGATGGCAGGAGATTGGATGTAGATAGGTGCAAAGTGGGAAGGAGCAGAAACCATGGTGGAGGATGGTGGATAGAAGCAGAGAGAAGGGGATTGGATTGGACCAGAAGGCAAGTTTGGCAGGGGCTGAGATGAGGGGGTGGATAGGAGTAGAAGGGAAACAAAAGCCAGTGAGGGGCAGATAGGAGCAGAGGAGGAGAGAGACAGGCTGGGGTCATAAGGGAAGAACAGTCTATAACTACTAGAGCACATCCACCTCAAAAACCTGGAATTGAACCCAGGAGTCCTGAGTCTCTACATTCCTCTGCTGTCTGCAAATAGCGGTGATAGCGATTGGCAAAGTGTGTGTCTAATCACCCTCTAGTGGTTGATTCACATAGAAGATAAGAGCATCTGTTAACCCTGCTGTGGAACTAAAGGTCAAAACCCTGCTGATGATCCAACTTGTGGGTCAAGCAGGGCCGGTGCAAGGAAGTTTTACGCCCTAAGTGAAACTTCCACCTTGCGCCGCCCCCCCCCCAACTCAGCTAACTCCACCTGCCGCCCCCACCGTGGCAGCTAACCATGCCCCCCCCCCCCCCCCCCCCCCAGGGCCCCCCCCCCCCCCCCTATACCCCCCCCCCCCCCCCGGGGCCCCCCCCCCCCCCCCCGCCAGGGGAGCTCCCCCTCACAGCAGCTACCCCCCCACCTGCCGCCCCCTCTGCATCAGCTAACCCCGCCCGGGGAGCCCGCCCCAGCTCACCTCTGCTCCGCCTCCTCCACTGAGCATGCCGGCGCCGCTCTAACTCTCCTCCCCTCCCAGGCTTGCGGCGCCGATTGGAGGAGAATTAGAGCGGGGGCTGTGTGCTCAGCAGAGGAGGCAGAGTGGAGGTGATCTGGGGCAGGGAGCGGTTCCCCTATGTGCCCCCCCACCCCAGCTCACCTCCACTCCACCTCCCCACCTGAATGGGCTTTTAGATGCCCTCAACCACTAGGCGCCCTAGGCGGCCGCCTAGTTCGCCTAGTGGTTGCACCGGCCCTGGGGTCAAGATGGTTCCATGTGACTGAATTAGTTTTTGAAAAAAAAAAAAAAAAAGTGTTTTTAATTAAATTCTTAGGAAGTTACATCTGAAAAACTGCTAAGAGAATGTTATGGTTGCAAATTCAAGCACTCAAAAATTAGTAAGTGCCAGACATAAGGTTGCCTGGTGCAACCTTAATTTGGCCCCTTTGAGCATATGCACTATGATACAGTTCTTTCCTAGAAACCCAGCCTCTTGTAGAGAATCAGTATTTCTTTGTATCCTCTTCCTTCAGTGTCAGTTTGCTGGGTTTGGATGGTATGCATTAGTCAAGACCTGGGGGCCACACACTGAGGGGGGAACTTGCTTGACTTTGCAACTTTAATTTTCTTTTAGCAGCTTTTAAAATGTAATTATTTATGTTGCAGAAGCTCCCAGAGGCCCCAGTCAGGATTGTAGCCCCATTACACTTTGTGTTTTTTAAACACTTAATTAAAAAGCAGGTCTAACCCTGAAGAGCTTACAGCCTAGGCCTTCACAAGACAAGTTGCTACTGTGGTGTGTAATAAGCAAGAGGAACAAAGAAGGAGAAAACTAACTGTAAAAAGAATTACAAAAGCTAACAATGTGCAAGACTTGATTGTTCCAAAACACGTACACACACACATCAATAACCACTGACTATTGTTATATTTGTGTGTGTGTTTGAGAGAGAGAGAGAGAGAGGGAAAACCACTGTCTGCTTCTGTTTTCGTTTTGTATTTTAAATCTCTGCTCTGTGTGTGCGTATATAATTTCTTTTGGAATCTCCGTTGGCTGGCTATCTACTTGATGATGTTGGACATGATTTCATGAACCTGTGACTTAAAACAAAGATCTGTAAGCTGGCTCTGGTGCTGGATATGCACCTGGCACCACTTCCCAATCTGTCCCCAGGCACCTCTCGCTCAAGTAATTAAGGTAGGATTTTGACCTAATTCCACATATTAGATGCACATCTTAAATGTTCTTGATGAGGATTTTCTTAAAAGGGAAAACAGCGGTATCTTATTTTAAATAATATGTTGTAAACATCTTCAATTATTTTGAACTTCAAATGACATTAGTAAAAATAGACTGGGTGAGCAATGAGTGAGTCACGTACTTGGTAAACATGTAACTCATCTAGGTTTCTAGCCTACTGCAGCTATCAAGATCTTAAGTTAACTGTATCGGAGAAGAGGAGAGGGAATTCACAAAACTGTAACAAGAGACCACAAAACTGTAACATATGGTGACATATGGGCAAAAATAGCATCTCTGACAAAACTATCTGGCTTTTATTTGATTTGAAGAAGACTTTAGATAAATGGAGGAGGTTGATTTCACAACTGAACACACCACCACTTGAAGGAATAGCCACTGCATCTCTTTAATCATTTAAAGTCTTGTTGGGCGCTTCCATTTTACTGGCAAGTGTAACAGTCCCAAATATAGGATTTGTCATGCATTACTGTTGTTTTTGTTATGACTTGTGTTATGCTATCACCTCCAAAATTCAGCTAATATTAGGATCCCACGGTGGTAGGTGCTGTGCAAATGCATAAAAACAATCCTTGCCTCAAAGAGCTTGCAAGCTAAACAGACAAAGGATGGAGGAAAGGAAGTATTACCCTTCAGTTTTACAGATGAAGAGCTAAGGTAAAAAGAGATTGAATGATTTGCCCAAAGTCATGTGGAATTTATCCCAGTTCTTTTGAATCTCCATCCAGTGCCTTTACCACAACGCAATGTCTCCTCTCATTCTAACAAATCCAGTATTTACAGCCATCTCTGATAATGAAGGTAATTTCCCCCTCTTTCTGACCACCATCTCTAGTCAAACTTAAGGCTAAATTATAGTTCCCCTGTGCAGGAGATGTAGGTTATGTCTACACAGCAACTAGACACCCACAGCTGATCTCTGCTCATGGGACTCAGGCTGCAGGACTGTTTCATTGCTGTGTAGACTCCAGAACCCTCCCACCTCAGAGGGTCCTGGAGCCCAGGCTCTAGCCCAAACCTGGAAGTCTACACAGCAATGAAACAGCCTCACAGCCCCAGCCTGAGTCAGCTGGTATGGACGAGCCACAGGTGTCTAGTTGCTGTGTAGACATACCCTTAGGGAGCAGGCCTTTGCTCCAGTGCATCTGTGGAAGAGGCAGCCATTATATGGCGGCTTAAAATTCAGAGGCCTAATGTTCAGCTCAAGGGTAGGAATAACTGTCATTGAAGTTCATGGGAGTCACTTGTACTAGGCAGACAGATAATCAGGTTCCTAAATGGCAAGGAAGGAGGTAGGATAGCACCATCTGCTGTAAGCATCTTACCTGTATTCTGTTTCAATGAACTCCCTTTTCTTGATTTTGCAGCTCAAACCTCTAGTGAAATAATTATGGTGGTAATGAGTTCCTTGTGGAGCTCTTGATCCCTTTGGACAAGGATTCTAGTCTGAAGAGAAAAGATGACACTAAACTCTTCCCTTGGGCTGCGATTCCTCACCAGCTGATCACTAACCTAACAAGAATTTTATTTTTTTTTGAAACTCTATTTACTATATAGAGATTGACCCAAAACAACTCCCTGGAGCTGATCACCAACACAGATTTGGGCACAAGGGGACATTTGCAGAAATCTGATCTGTCTTTACAACAGCCAACACACCTCAGCTCCTCCCAGACCTAGACACCAGCCTCACCCAGGTATACCCTTTCCAAAGGTCACCAGGCTCCAGCAGAAATATCCCCCTCCCAACCGCATGGGTAGCAACCCACAGAGGCATCCTCAGAAACACCAGACTCTCTGGAATTCACCAGAAGCAGTGGTAAAGCAGGGTGAGGCTCAGTCTGGATCCCCCTGATCCTGAGACACAGACACCAGCAGAGAGCCTTTCTCTGAGGGCATGTCCCTCTGCTCTGGCCTCTGGGCATTTCCCCTCCTCCCCCAGGCCCATGGCCATAAAAAAAAGTACCTCAGGATGCCAGTGATGACAAAAAATTCTTCCCTCTATAGCTTCATCTGTGAACATTCTTCTCCCTCTGCTGATTGCCTTCCCCCCCAACCTCCTTCCTCATCTCACTTTCCAACTCAAGTCCTTCACCTGTCAGCCTGACTCCTTCTGCACCCCACCTTCCTCCTCCTCCTCTTTCTACCTGCACACCTCTCTACCCTTTCTTCCTTGCTACCTTTTATTCTATCCCCTGCCAACTCATCCCCTTTTGTCATTCCTTCCAGATGTTCCTATTACCACTGCCAGGACTTTGCCTTTATAACACATCCCTTTCACACACCCTACCCTTCACCTGTTTTTGGTAAGCTCTTCTGGGCAGGGTGTCTTCCTAAACATCTGTATCGCACTTTTGGGCGTTACTATTCTAAATAAATAGTAATAGATAAATCCAGTTAAGAGCTAGATTTTTCTCTCTTTCTTACATTGTGCAGGTCCTTGTTCAATGAACACTTCATCAATGGGTCTATTAATCAGTAGGACTATTCACAGAGTAATATGCAATTGAACATGAGAAAGGGTAGCAGAATGTGGCCCTTAACAAGGAACTACTATAGAATTCTTGGTTTTCTTTCAACATTTGATTCCAAGGCAATCGATAGGATCTTGGATTCAAAGTTTTAGGCAGCTTCCATTTTGTGCATGTGTGAAATTTTTCTGTACTAGGTCTAGCTTTAGCCAGTGCCATTAGCCCCCAGCCTTCATGAGCAGCTAATATAATTTAGAAAGAAAAAAAGGATAGGATAAAAAATACTTCCTAGTGAGATTTCGGATAGATACAAGGCTCTCAGCTAATCTGCAATGTCCTCCCAGAAATAATAATGATTAACCACATCATATAATGCAAATATTTCAGGCAGTTATTAAAATAAACTTAATAGAAGAAAAATTTCTGCCCAGAGAAAAATATGTTCATATCCAGTAGCAGATTTGATTTATACAAATTGTAATAATAATTCCTTTGTTTTTAAGTCAAGGCATTTTTGATACTTGACAAAACCCAATGACCAAGACAAACATTTCAGTTTGATATGTACAGTGTATTAAAAATACAATGGGAGAAATTGCAAAGCCAGAGAAAACATCTTTATTAGAGCTCTCCAGACTCCCTAGGGCACTGGAAGATTTCTTAACCTCAATAGAGTTGTTTAACAGTGGACTTGATCGTGCATTGGACCAGATGGCATTTTTTCCCTTCTACTTGTTCATAGCAAACACCATCCCAAGAGTGAAAGTTGCAGGCCAATCAATATTACATAAAAGAGTCCAGCAGAAATTCCACCCTACTGTCAGTTTGGACAAATATATCTAATTCTATAGGGTTATGAGACATCACTCACTAACTCTTTAAATGGATTTACTCCACCATTAAATTATTTGATTAAAAACTTATTTCCATTGCCTAGCTAATAATTCCAATAACTGTTTCCTATATCAGAGATCACTGACTGTAATTTGTTAAATAACATTACCACAAGCCAGCAAGGTTACGAGCCCTCAGCCCCATCAAATTACATAGACATTTGGGAAGAAATCTTGCCTCATTGAAGTCAGTGGTAAAATTCCCTTGTAAAGATTAAAAGCAGATTCTGCCAGGCAAAGTTCTAAGGTCTTTCCAAAGATAAACTACAATGAAAATCTTATTTTCTTTGGATTTTGGTTATCATAGTATGAGATGGTGTTATTCACCCGGAGCAGGAGGCTGTCAAAAGCACACCTGCCCCTCTTAAGTGGTGTATCTTTGAAGTGGAACTGTGTATGGGGGCCATTGAGGGAGGCCTGGGAGCCACCTGCATATCATAGATAGGGACACCTCTGTGACAGCTCCAAACAGTGGGGACAGGGGAATTGTGGATCCAGGTCAGCCTCCAGGTAAGTGAATTCCACTCCCACCAGCCCATGGAGCTCCACTCACAAAGCCCAAACATTTGGGCTTCATGCAGGGAGGGGTGAATTGTGCCCAGAAAATGTACTCTTAAGCATGAGTAGCAGTGCACTGTCCTTAAATTATATGGCTCCAATTAAATATTAAAGCTAAAGGAGGCAACCGTGGAGTTTGCCAATAGTTATTTAATCAAGTGTGAAGTGGAGCATCTGAAAAACATTGCCACATTCTGGAAACACAGTGCCCTTTTTTGATATCACCGTATAAGCATCAAACTATTTTGTTTTAAAAGCCATGGTAAATTTGTGAATGAAACTGTGCAAGAGGGATTTAATAAGAGATCCACAGCAAGTGTTCAGTGGTCTAGATGATGCCTGCCACCAGGGTAGCATGAAATCATTTGATAATTACACCATAGCCATGCAGGATTAGTGTACCATAAAATATAGGGCTGCATTATTTTTATTTATATAACAGATGGATCTAAGAGAGGGATTTTTTTAAATGAATGCAACGTCATGACAGTGTTGACAGATGATTTAAAAGTGCTACAAGATGGTCAAGCCAAAAACCTAAGAATGTTTCCATTTCCCTTTTTCTTGTGTCAAGGAGAAGAAAGCAGAGAAACAAATGTTGACTAATGATATGAATTCCATTCTGGGGATTGGATGAGGTACAATATTTTGGGTTTTTTTTGTATATAGATCTTTATGTTTTCTTCCACTTGCTATCTGTCTATCTTAGATATTACCTAAGATGGCCCCTATTATCATAACGCCTGAGTCCCTCATAAGCTTTAGTGTGTTTATCTTCACAACACACTAGTGAGTTAGGGAAGTAAAAATACTGAATGCTATTAGAAGTGCAATAAGTGCTAAAAGTACATTCTGGAAGTAGAACAGCAATATTTCAAGAAATCTTTGTAAAAACACAGAGGCTTGAGGTGTGTGTTAAAGCAAGGAGAGCTTGTATTTTAACAATTACATTATTTTATTCATAAGCTATTTAACTGTCATATTGCAGAAATCAGAGCCTGCTGTTAGCTGCAGCCGTCTGTTCTCTTGTGAAGCCAAATAGCCCCAACTTCCGATATGAAGGTTAACCTTTTTGACCCCTGCAGCCATACTCCACAACAGCTCCTCCGCACACCAGCCCCAAATTTCATTTTTTAATCTGTATCTGAACTTTCTGAACGTTCAGGTACATTCAGATCTGTCAATGTGATGAGCCACAGGTCTTCATAAACAGGCATTTATCAGGGAAAACAGCACTAATTTATAAAGCGGTCTGACTTCCATTTTGGTTTATTTCTAGTGACCCCACCCTTTTCTATACCTACCCACAGAGCATAGCAACATCTACTGGTTGAACTGCATAACTGCACATAAATATTACTACCAGATCCAGGGTTTGACTCAGGCGTATCACTAAAGATATAGTTATAGCATTATTTTCTTTCTACATTCAGGAAGTTTTATGGAGGACTGTCTAAAGCTGAAATTCAAAGTTTTCTGAAATCCAGAATCCCACTTGCCCTCTGAAAATGCTGTTTAAGTGATGCTTAAGTAGTGTCTAGGACTTGTGCTGGTTCTCCCTCCACAGGGGTGGGAGTGGAAACTGCACACAAAGAGGCTGTTTAATTTGGCACATGGCATAGCAAATGCAACAAAATATCTGCACACCTGATAAGCTGACTAGGTCATTTTTTTGAGGAAAAATGGATTTTTAAATTATATGAACTTTTTCTGCAACATTTTTGTATTGCTTAATTTTTTTGAGAAATAAAACCAACTTTTTTTCAGTTTTTCTCTTTCTTTATTTGTTTTAATCTCCTCCACTGTCTCCTTTCTTTTCTCCTTCCACCTCTCTTCCTTCCAGTGGAAAGAGAAGGGAGAAAAAGGGGACCTTTTTTTTTCTTCTTTTTTTAATTGAAACAAAATTGAGGGATTAATGAAAAAAATTAAAAATCAAAATAATTTAAGGTAAAAGAAAGGGTTTCTTTCCTTTCCAATATTTTCATAGTAAATACAAAATACTTCTAGCCCTACTATTAAGTCTCCCATTTTGTCTCCCATATTCTCCTGAAGATGCCCAGTTCCAGATACGGTCTCATGAGCTCCCAGGGAAACAAAATGGCAGTAGCCAAGACACACTGTACCCACACACTTTTAGTCTCTATCCTCTCAGTTAGGTTGTTTGAATCTATGCCTGAAGGAATTTTGCTGAGACCATAGTGATTAGAAGTTGTGGGCAGGACATCCTGCCCTCTCACTTGTAGTAAGGCTTAGGAACATCAACATTATCAGGGCGTGTTGGCAGTTGAGTGTCTCAAACTCCCTCTGGGCAGCAAGAGGGAGGCTTCCAAATGACAGAACAAGGCTAAGAGATGGCTTCTATGATCCAGCTCTTAGCGAGCTGGGCAAGTCCCTCAGAAGATAAAAGGAGGCTCTGTCTCCCTCTCTAAAACAACCACAAAGCTTAGTAGGTTTATTAATGGAGAGAGCATTTCCCTCCTCTCACTGTGGTATCTGGGCTCCCCATTCCCCTTCCTTTAGTGGCTGTTGGTGTTTTGATTCCTAGGCCAGAAGGGACCATTGTGATTATCTCATCTGACCTCCTGAATACCGTGGGCCATGGAACCACCCCTCTGAGAGACTCCATTAGATTGTCAGGAAATAATACTTTTAATATTATAAACATAAGCTTTTAACTTATTTTGTATTTAACGCTTGCTCCAGTTTCACTAGAACTTAAAGGCACCCAGATGTCCAGTAAAAAGATGTAGATTTGTTGATTTTTATAGCATACTTATGACTGAGGCTGCAGTGAGGGAAATGAGTAAGAAAGGATATGATAAATGAATAATAAATGTCATAGATAGGTGAATGGCATCTACCTTTTCTCACAATACCAGATAAGGAGACATGCAATTAAAGGGGAAGGCAGCTAATTTAAAACAGTTAAAAGGAACTATAGTTTCATACAACATGCAATTAGCCTGTGGAACTCATTGCCACAAGATGTAATTTAAGTCAAGAGCTTAGCATGCTGCAAAAACTGACTGGATGTTTATTCTGAGAGCAAAAATGTGCACAGTAATAATTGTAACAATTTTTAAATAAACGAAAGCTTTGAAAGGGATATAAACCCTCAATGTTCCAGGGTAGAAAGGCAGTTTATTCCAGGGTTTCTTGAACTTTTCTCTGAAGCAACTGGCTGGATCCAGGGTACTGGACTATATGGACCACTAGTCTGATCCAGTATGGCAATTCCTGTGTCCCTTTGACTGGACTAACTGATAGCCTTAGCCTTGATAGGATTTATGAGATAACAGTCATCTATTACATTAAGGACTAGCTGGCAAATGATTTACTTTCATGGCTGACTGATAATGCTAAATAATTAGCTTTTTAATTTTTTAAGACGTTCTCTCTACTTGTTTCACAATGACAGTTGCAGGTTTTATTTAGCTATGATTCCTGTACAAGTCAGCACATTGGTAACAACATAAACCAAGAAAGCAGGGGCAATGCATGGTTATCAAACCACTCCCCAGTAAGGAATTTCAGATATTCCAGTCAGATAGTTAAGGGCCATCTCTTTTAAAGGGAGAACAGACTGCAGATGTCAGATCTAGTTACACCTCAGAAAAACCTTATGAAAATGCAAATCTCCAAAGACATCACCCTGCACACATCCAGGCTAGAGATCAGGCTTATTTCAAAAAGTACATGTCTGCCTTTCTCCATTTAGGAAGCAAGAAGTCAACGATATAACTGTCAATAGGGAATATGGTTCAGAAAACACAGCTGTGGGATTAAGAACAAGAGACCAAGAGCAAGTGTGCTTGAACAATAATCCTTTTTTAAAAAATGCTCTGCACTCCACATTTCATGTTTTAAGATTGGATCTGTGTATTAGTCAGCAAAAATAATTTTATTTAAATGTCTCTGCTGCATAATAATGGAAAAGAGAAACAATTAGCACATGAGTAACATACTAGACAGATCTCACATTGCCAGATCTCTGGGCTAAAGTCAGACATTGGAAATACATACCCATGTCCCACTGAAGTTGATGTTCATTTCAGGGGTGTAACTGAGGGCAGAATTTGATGTTTGATCATGACATGGAAAATGACCAGAAAAGGAAAGGCCGGTGTGTTGAAAAGTTTCTGTGCTACTGCATGCTCAACTTGAAGCACCTTTAAAAGGGCTTGATTTTTAAAGGGCAAGTGCTCACCTTTTTCTGAAAATCCAAGCCCTTTTGGGCATCCAGAAACTAAAGCACCCAAAATCACTAATTGCCTTTCAAGATTTAGGCCACAGTCTGTATAATGACGGCCTAAATCCACACATCTTCAAAACCTCTCCAAGCTTACATGCCACAGTGCTTTGGCACTAAATTGACCATGGTCATCTCAGATTTTTCTGTCGGAGGAGGATATACATTGGCTAGAGCTGGCTGAGAGATATTCACTATGATTATTCAAAAAATTTTGGCTTTTTCTTTGAATTCATTGTTTGTGAATAACTATTTTTGTTCTTCAGACAGCTCTAGACACACTGGGGCTGGTATTGGCAAGTAATTTAAGGTTTTTTCCTGTCATTCATTCAATTATTCTCAAATACATTTTTTCCATTGTTCTCCTTATAATTGGTGTAAACAGACCATTTGATATTAAGTCATATATCTTTGAATCAGGTGCATGGTGCAGTAGTCAAATACTATAATGTAGTCAACTGTTCCATTACCCCATAGGGTGAGAGTGTTTAACTAACCCCCACCTCAGACTCATTCAACTAGATCATGTATATGGTAGGTAGGGGGATATGAACTATTGGCCGGAGCAGGAGTCAGGAGCAGGGAATAAGACCAAATGGCAGAGGTAGAAATCAGAGCCAAAGATCAGAACCAGAATCAGAAGTCAAATGCCAGAGCCAAGAGTCAAGCCAGAAAACAGAGTTAAAGGTCAGAACTGAGTTATCTGGAGTCAGGGAAGACAAAAGCAGGGCTAGGTCCAAGGCTTGGACAGGGGTGGATTAAGGCAGAAGTAGAAACTAACACAGCTGCACTCCCATACTTTGGGCAACCAGCATCTTGTTGCTGCTCTTTAGAGCAGGTCTTATAATCCCCTAAACCAATGAGGTGGTTTAGTCAATGAGGTGGCTCAATTGGGGCCCAGATGCACTCATTAGACTGCCTGTGGGTTAAGCTAGCAGGTAAGCAGGATAACAGGGGGTCCGTGCTCTTGACAATATGTGGTCAAATGTTTTGTAAGGTCCCCAGAACAGCTGTATCTATTACACAGTGTGAGCCCTCTTGAACAGATGCCAGATAGATTACATCACAGCCAGCTTTGTGAGATTCAAGAATTGCCCTGGGTGAATCAGCATACAGGAGAGGCTAAATAACATGCAAAAGAAACAAAATCTCTACAGTATAGTTCATGAATGGTAGTTATTCAAATCTCCACCCTCTACATGTGCTATCTCCATGACTTTGTTAGTCTCGGGCTAAAAATCTACATAAAATGCTACATAAAGATTGACAATCTGTTAGGTACTGGGCCATTTGGGAGACCAGGACTGGGGTTATTTTTAGCTATCACCATCTGAGTAACAGCTGTCATCTTTTTGAAATTACTCATGGTTAGCCACTTGAACAAGGGGGAGGGATGCTGCCGGGGGTTGAGGTGAGGGTGGAGAAAGAGTGAATGTTATTTGTATGACTGCATAGGATGCATGCCACAGAGGGTGTCAGGGAGATACAGGATGTTTAACAATGAAAAACTAAGAGTCCTGTGGCACCTTTGACTGGTAATTCATGTTAGCCTGTGGACTCACCAGTACCATAGTTTTTAGATTAGTCAACATGTTAACTCAGCAGATTGCAAAAAATGCTGATCAGGAAAGAGGATGAGAAGCTAGATGGCACAATTCATCAGATATGAGATGATATATTTGTTTTTAATAGACCACTTTGAATTTCCAAAATTCATCATGTTCTAGGTTTCAGATGAAAGAACAGGATTACTTGTGGCACCTTAGAGACTAACAAATTTATTAGAGCATAAGCTTTCGTGGACCACAGCCCACTTCTTCAGATGCATATAAGTGGGCTGTAGTCCACGAAAGCTTATGCTCTAATAAATTTGTTAGTCTCTAAGGTGCCACAAGTAATCCTGTTCTTTTTGCGGATACGAACTAACACGGCTGCTACTCTGAAACTAGGTTCCAGATGAAAGATCACACATATAATTCCTGGGTATCACTGTCTTCTAAGCATCTATGATTCACTGAAATAATTCAAATAAGAAAAGAAATATAATGAATGATGAAGTAATCAATAACTAATTGAAGAATCAACAATTCTGTATTCAAATAATTCATTAAATGTTTCACTCCTACCTAGAAAACTGGAAGACAATTCAGCAATGAGAGAGCTATTCACTGTACCTCTTAATTCTAAATAAGATAAAAGGACCAAATTCTGTTCTCAGTTACTCTGGTTTTATGGAAATGTAACTCCTTTAATAGGAATAGATACAGCTGTGACCAGAATCGGACCCACCATCTGCAAAACAGGGATGAAATCCTGGCTCTGTTTAAGTCAAAAACAAAACTCCCATTGACTTCCATAGGGTCATGATTTCACTCTCAAAGAATATTTTCCATATTAAAAGGGAGTTATTTGATTGGGCTTAAGAGATCAATGAGAAGGATGGGGAAATCTCTTAACCTATTTTATGATGTGCACATAATCCTTGAAGGTTATCATGAGAATTACCTACTCTTATCTCATTGTTCCCAAGAAAACTCAAAAGATCTAGATCAGGGGTTCTCAAACTTCATTGCACTGCAACCCCCTTCTGACAACAAAAATTACTACACAACCCCAGGAGGGGGGGACCGAAGCCTGAGCCCACCTGAGCCCCACTGCCCTGGGGGGTGGGGGCAAAGCCCAAGCCCCACCACTCTGAGAGGGGGGGCCAAAGCTGAAACTCAAGGGCTTCAGCCCCAGGCAGCGACTCTGTAACCTGAGCTCTGCCACCCAGCAAGTCTAAGCCAGCCCTGACTACCCCATTAAAATGGGGTCACGACCCACATTGGGGTCCTGACCCACAGTTTGAGAACCATTGATCTAGATATTGGTTTTGTTTGATCAGTTTAAAGAGTTTCACTACATTTACTATGTGTGGTAGCACTGCATAAATGCAGCATTGACATATCTACTTGAAAAACAAATAGGAAGAAAAGTAAGTGAGACAATGTTGTCTGTCCTTGGAAGAAACATGTGTGTGTCAACATATAAGTTACTCATTAAAACAACAACAACCACCACCCTAGAATCTAAATGTACAGTGGTCACAACTGAAGTCAATATTGCCCCACCATTATCACAGATATCTCCTAAATTTAAAGGAAGACGATATCAGATATCAGAGTGTAATCAATATTTGGCTATAACTGACTTTTAAATAATAGGAGTACTTGTGGCACCTTAGAGACTAACAAATTTATTAGAGCATAAGCTTTGGTGGACCACAGCCCACTTCTTCGGATGCATATAGAGTGGAATAAATATTGAGGAGATATATATACACACATACAGAGAGCATGAACAGGTGGGAGTTGTCTTACCAACTCTGAGAGGCCAATTAAGTAAGAGAAAAAAAACTTTTGAAGTGATAATTAAGATAGCCCAGTACAGACAGTTTGATAAGAAGTGTGAGAATATTACAAGGGGAGATAGATTCAATGTTTGTAATGGCTCAGCCATTCCCAGTCCTTATTCAATCCTGAGTTGATTGTGTCTAGTTTGCATATCAATTCCAGCTCAGCAGTCTCTCGTTGGAGTCTGTTTTTGAAGTTTTTCTGTTGTAAGATAGCCACCCGCAGGTCTGACATTGAATGGCCAGACAGGTTAAAGTGTTCTCCCACTGGTTTTTGAGTATTATGATTCCTGATGTCAGATTTGTGTCCATTAATTCTTTTGCGTGGAGACTGTCCAGTTTGGCCAATGTACATGGCAGAGGGGCATTGCTGGCACATGATGGCATATATCACATTGGTAGATGTGCAGGTGAACGAGCCCCTGATGGTATGGCTGATGTGATTAGGTCCTATGATGATGTCACTTGAATAGATATGTGGACAGAGTCGTCATCGGGCTTTGTTGCAGGGATAGGTTCCTGGGTTAGTGTTTTTGTTCAGTGATATGTGGTTGCTGGTGAGTATTTGCTTTAGGTTGGGGGGTTGTCTGTAAGCGAGGACAGGTCTGTCTTCCAAGAGAAGTGGGCTGTAGTCCACAAAAGCTTATGCTCTAATAAATTTGTTAGTCTCTAAGATGCCACAAGTACTCCTGTTCTTTTTGCGGATACAGGCTAACACGGCTGCTACTCTGAAACCTTTTAAATAATAGTCACTATAGTTTATATTTTACTGTAAGGGGAAAAGTCTATCAGTTCTCCAGGCACAACCCGCCTTTCCTAGTGATGTTAATGTGTCAGGCTGGCACCAGACTTTTTTGCAAAATTGACCATTTCTTCTTCTGTTATTTTGTACAAATGTAGGGCATGGTAAATGCAGTGTAGGGGCCTGGATTGCTTTGAACTAACCAGAAAAGAGAAGAGAGAAGCATCTGTGGAGGGATTTAGTGTTGACAATAGGATAAAGGTGGCTTCCGGTGTCAAGCCACTGCTACCATGGATCTTTCCTTTTGCTTTTCTCAGCGTAAGCCCCATGTTTACAAAATCAGAAGTAGGAACTGAACACATTTATTACTTTGCTTTGTCTAAATAAGTGGAAGAGATGGCAGAAAGTTCGATTCCTGTTTACAGATGTGCTCAGATTTCTAGCTTTTACTGCACTGTAGCATATCTCAGATTTTAACTCCCTTTCCCAATATCTTTAACTGCAGACCTTTAGACAGCTCAGTGCTGCTCCAGTTCATGTAATGTTTTCAAAGTCTTTTATGGCTTCATCCTGCACTATTGAAGGCAATGGGCGTTTTGGCATTGAATTCAATGGGAACAGAATTGGGCCTTCAGTCACCCCACTTTTTTAACACTTTAGGCTTAGTGATCACCATTTCATATCTGATGGATGTGTCCCTTGATGGAGAAAGGAAAATTTCCTTTACCTGTCAATGTCTCTTCTTTGTCACTAGATGTCAATTAGGATGTATGATCTTGTGGTGGAGGCACTGGACTGGAACTTGAGAGAGCTTAGCTGTGCAAAGGCTTTTCTTGAAAAGTCACTTAGCTTACCTGTGTCTGAATTCCCAGTTTTCTGCTTGTCTGTTGTATTCACAACCTATGTCTGTCTCCTCTATTTAGAAAGTAGCTCTTTAGGACAGGAAATGTCCCTTTATGTGTTTGTCTGGTTCCTACCACAATGCAGACTAAAAATAATTTCTCCATCCCTAATAAGTGAAGTGTTAAAGGAATTGACTGTACAACTGTTGTACTGTAAGAAAGTTGCTCTGTTTGTTTAGGATAGTATAGAATTAATGTAATGAATAAATGCTGTTTCACAGTTTGGGAATAAATTGTTTCTGAAGGAAAGATTCAGAGCTGGATCCATAACTGATAGCTTTTTCTCTCCAGAATACGGGATTGTCTGTTGGTGAGGATCAGGAGACAAGTCATCTTGTGATATCAGTGAGAAGCAGGGATTTATTTTTATTTTATTTTGAATAAAATGTGAAATTTTTGAAATTTGAATTTTTGGGGATGAAAATATGTTTGAATGATTCAGAACAAAATGAAAACATTTACATGGGAGTGTTTTTAAACCTTAGTGCTTAAACTCTTTTCTTCTACAGCTTAGTATCAGAACATCAGACGCTTGGACTATTAATAGTAACTACAGTAAAAAACAAATGAATAAACAGTGAATACTTCTGAAACAACATGTTAGTAAATATGACATAAAGGTAAGCAGTTGTTAATATTAATAAGGAAACAAGTTCTAACAAAATAAGCCTTCCTGTTGTTTATTAGATGTTATAGGAATTACATGTACAGTATATAAAAAATGTTAATAGCAAAAATGTTCATATGATTGATTTTAACAAAACATTCTTCTTTGGATTAACTGAACCCTCCCCGCCCCCCAGCTTTTTACAATTTATTATGCAACAATACACATCTATTTTTTAGGTTCCTAAAGTTTAAAATCTAAGATGCTCATGTAACTCTACTTCTTAAAATTAAAGCAATTGGAATTTTGCTGCATTCAGATGGCTTGGTTGTGATGAGGGTTAGTTAACAAAATATTGGTTTCATTATAAGGTCAGTTGTTGCAAGTTTAAAAAGTAATTTTGTTTGTGAACACTGTACTTTACAATTTGAACATTTTGCAACATAGAAAATTCATTGGACATAGGAGGTTACAATTTTTATTGATTTAACTATTTCTCTTTATTAAAATATACATGAGACCAAATAGAATTTTGATTTTCTTTTGTCTTTATGAAAATAATTTAATATGTTCTTTAAAAAGTTAAGGTTCGATATAAAGTTCATTCTCCTAAACAAACAGTACAAGTCACATTTAACATGCGGTGCACTTTAGAAGGCAAGGGTTTGTTTAGATAAAGTGCATCTATATAATTGTAATGAGAAATGTGTTTTTCATTTGATAAACTTGTATGTTTTCAGTTTACATCATACAGTTTATATGTTGGATAAATCTATTACCAATATCTAATCTGGATAACCTAAAACAAACAAAAAAATCTATATTTCCTATACATTACACATTTGACATAATGGTTTTACACTACAATGTAAAATACATTAGAAAAATCAAACTTGTTACCAGGGAATATTATATACAATTATCAGTATTGAAAATGTTTCTCTGGTAAAAATATGTCTATAATTTAATTCCTCATGAGTCCCTTATTTTGCAATATCAATTTGATTTTAACTGGATATTCTTCTAATATTTTCCATATAATTTTCTTTCATACGCATCAAGTGTGTTTTCACTATTGTAACACATTCAAGATCTTAGACCACTGCCAGATCATTTTATGTATCAGGTATTTAAAACACCATTGGGTAGCTTTCAAAGAATGGATCGAACCTCTAGAAATAATATATAAAGCATTATTCCTCTGATTGTCTCTTTCAAAGGAAATCCCTTTCCTTTTTATGTTGGCACATATCACAAGAACTCTTGAGATGATTCCTAGGAAGGGAACATTAAGATAATTTTAAATGGGTGATTCAAATCCTTTCTTTCAAAATTTAGAAGAGTCCAAAATAGCTGTGTATTTTTAATATTGAACAATGATACTATTCAGTGGATGGATAACTGTATTTTCTAAGAACAAGATATAAAAAATATCTTTATCATACTGAGAATAATTGTATATCTTCCATAGTCGGACTCACTGGCTGCTTTTTTATGAAATGTTGTTTCAAGACCATTGGCAAGAACAGTCTGTAGGTTCTTGGATTGAATAGTTGACCCATGTTGAGTTGCCACTGCAGTACAATTGCACAGTTCGTCTTTGTAACCCAAGTTCCCTGCAGCATTTGCAGAATCTTGCATATGAGTTGATGTTGTAGTTATAAATGCTAGCAGAAGGGCATTTTCCATCACATGAAACAATGTTTACCTGTTAATGAACATTTTAAATTATCATTGCATTTAAATGATTAAAAAACCTGAGTTTGAGATTTTTCAAAGAGGTCTTAAAGGAGTTAGACACCCAAATCTCACTGAAATTCAACGGAAGCTGGGCAGCAAACTACCTTACGCCTCTTTCAAAATCTCAGCCTATGTGAATAATAAAATGACTCAGCTAGGCCCACATTTTGAGGACCTGTTAAATGGAATTTTTCCATTGATTTCAATGAGACTAAGATTTGGCCACTATGCAACATACTCAGCTCTAACAAAAGGTTTTCTGAGATTTAATTGTAAAGAATTCATAATGTTACTTTGGCTAATACACAATACTCAGTGTCACTGGCTGGCTGTAGTACATGATGAGGCCTTTTGAGTTTCTTTGCTACATCAGGGAGGAATGTTCGGGTACAGAAACACTCCCTAGGAAAACTGAAGAACTTTACTCCAATAACATGGTAACAGTTGCTTACAGTAATTTCACCTGGTAGCTCCTTTATGTCCATGGGCTATCCCTTCCATTCAGAACACTTCTTAACCTTACGGATGGGTTCCTCCAACTGCTCAACCATTAACTCAGGAGGAGGAAAGTCCTATGGCCATGTTGGAATGTCTCTCCAGACCCTCAGACTAGTGCTTGCTTCCCACATACCCTGCCTTTCTGGGTCTGCTTTCCTGCCCACTCCCCCTCCCTGACACACACCTCACTGCCATGCTGCTCAGTAAGGCTGGTCTCTCAGAGGAGCAGCAATGAACAGTTCCACCCCAAGGGCCAATTTGGAACTATACTTCCCATGTTCATTTACTCTTGGAACAAAACATTCGGTTTAACATTGTCTTAGTAAGTGTCATTAGTCTACGTAGTGAATCACCAGCACCGAGATTATGGCCTCATTCTTCCTACAGATAGTGCCACGGGTGAACATGATGCTTTTGAAGAATTTAAGGACACATGATCCCTATCCTGTGGTATTTACAGGCTAAATACACTGTTTACTGTCATCACTATTAAAAAGACATCTCTTTCCAGGGACAAATACTGTAAGGCACCGGGTATCACCTATAAAGTGCTAAACACCCTCAATTCCCATTGATTTCAGTGGTAGACAAGTGCTCATTGCTTTGAAGGTCTGGATCTGTATTTCCTATTATAAATGTACGGTATAACTGGTATTTGAGATACTACTGCATTGTAGCTATTAGTAAATGTTTTAAAATGATGACCACTGCATGTGGGCCACTACAGATCGATCTGTGGTACATGCCAATTTCTGCCCTGAGGCTGAGTCAGACATAGAATGCATACAATAGCAGAGTTAAACTCCCACCACACCTTTTCTCATGCCTACCTTTCCTTATTTCCCCCCCCACCTTCCCCTGAAACAAATTATGATAGTTACTTACTGGTGTGTTACTTCTGCAGTCATTCTTGCGGATAGTCATCCTAACAGTCACCTTTTTACAAAATTTCCCATCTTCCTTACCTGCAAAGTATGCATTGATTGAAAAACATCAGCTCACAATTCTGAACATTTCAGAAATAGCAATGTTCCTATATGTGTTATGGGCTAAAGGGATACAAAAGAAGATAATAAATAATACATCACAGCATATACCAAAACCTCTTTGACAAAGAGGCAATTTGTATTTAAATAGTGGCTTTTAAAATGTGTAATTATTCCACGTATCAATGACAGTGTCCACTGTCTCTTATGTATTCAATTATATTTCTAATGTATTTATTCCAGATATATAATTTTTAAGGACAAAATCTATAAGCCACTTAAGCAGTATTGTAGCCTCTGTCATTCTGAAAATGCGTTACCTATAATACAATGCTTTCTGAAGGTAAAATGCAGTAACCATTCCTGGGAGAAGATAGTACATTTAAATACATTTCCTGCCATAACACTATCAAACTATTGTATTTAATCAAAGTTGCAATTTTTGGTAATAAACACCTTACAACACACGGATTTGCCAAATATGTAAAGCAGGTTTGAGAGAAGGTTTGTGTTTTCATACTTTCTGTGTAAAAAGAGAAAATACTTAATTCCAATTTTTATTTGTACTATCTGTATTTTTTTTATTTTTACAAGAAAAAAGATACAAAACGTATAGATAAAACACATTCTAAAATATCTGTTTATATATAAAATGAACAAAGGGTTAAACATAATTAAAGGGGGAAATATTGAATATTTGAAGAAGAGAGATCATGCAGAAAGTTCAGTGGTTGCAGGAGTGAAAGAATTGTGTCTGATTGCAAAGGAAATGATCTTCTTCCTGCTGGACAACCCACATCACAGAGGAAATCTAAAAGAGAAATCAAAAGTCCATTCTATTAGTTGAATTACTGCAGTTCTACTGCAGTTCTATTGCATCATACTGTAGAACGTAGGTCTAGATCCACAAACGGATTTTGGCACCTAACTGCCACTTTAGGTGCCTAAGTCCAAAATTTAGATCCTCAGAACCCCAGCTCAGCAGTCACATAATTCTGTAGACACCTAAATTCCCATTGTATTTAAGTTTCCATTGAAAAGTCCCCTAGGCACCTAAAAATCTGCCAATGAGCATATGCTCAGCCACCTAAATCCTGACACTTGGCACCTATCTCATTCCTAAACCCTGGAGAGATTCTCAAATTAGGCGTTCCCCAGGCCTAATCCAGGGGACATTCTCAGGGATCAGGCCCTACACAAAACACAACAGATGGAGGAGGAGGTGGTTGGTGCACCCCTTATAACCATTAGCCCAGTGATGAGGGCACTCACCTTGAATGCAGGAGACCCAAGCTCAATTCCCTGTTAAACTGACTATTTTGTTATTTATAGAAAACTGAATAGCTTCAACAAGAGAGACTGAGACAGCGCCACCTCAGAATATCCAAAAACCCAGTAGTTAAGGCATTTGCTGGAGAAGTAGGAGACATGGATTCAAATCCCTACTCCACATCAGGGAGAGGGGGGATATGAACCCCAGTGTTCCACATCCTGGCTGAGTGCTCTAGCTCTGACTAAAGGTTCAAATGAAGGGGGAGGAATAGCTCTTTTTTGGGGTGGGGGGTACGGGGAGAAGATGCTTAACCACTTAATTCCAGGAGAGGGTTCATGGCTGAGAATCTTGAGCAGAAATAGTTGCCTCCCTCCAGTCCCCAATTAGGTTCATAACTCCATTTGAGAGGCAGGGCTTTGGCCCTGCCCCACTCCTTGGCATTTCCTGTGAACTAGCTTAGGCAGCTCTCCACTTGGAGTGTTGTTTTTTGTGGATTGCATTCTTAGGCACTGATCTCTCCCCATGTATTATATAGGGAGCCTGGGTGGCTAACTCAGGCCTCTAGATTCCAATAGGTATCACAACACCTAAAGTTAGGTGTTGCAACTCTGAGCCTAAGTTGTCTTTGTGGATCTAGCCCTTCGGGCTTCATAATACTTTTCACCTATACATTGGTAGTGCCTTTCATCCAAGAAACTCAAAACTCGATACAAAAGGTGGATATTAATATCCCCAGGGAAACAAAGACAAATTGGTTGCCCAAAGTCACACATTAAATCATGGCAAAGACTGGATTAGCACATTCATAGATTCATAGATTCATAGATTATAGGACTGGAAGGGACCTCGAGAGGTCATCGAGTCCAGTCCCCTGCCCGCATGGCAGGACGAAATACTGTCTAGACCATCCCTGATAGACATTTATCTAACCTACTCTTAAATATCTCCAGAGACGGAGATTCCACAACCTCCCTAGGCAATTTGTTCCAGTGTTTAACCACCCTGACAGTTAGGAACTTTTTCCTAATGTCCAACCTAGACCTCCCTTGCTGCAGTTTAAACCCATTGTTTCTGGTTCTATCCTTAGAGGCTAAGGTGAACAAGTTCTCTCCCTCCTCCTTATGACACCCTATTAGATACCTGAAAACTGCTATCATGTCCCCTCTCAGTCTTCTCTTTTCCAAACTAAACAAACCCAGTTCTTTCAGCCTTCCTTCATAGGTCATGTTCTCAAGACCTTTAATCATTCTTGTTGCTCTTCTTTGGACCCTTTCCAATTTCTCCACATCTTTTTTAAAATGCGGAGCCCAGAACTGGACACAATACTCCAGCTGAGGCCTAACCAGAGCAGAGTAGAGCGGAAGAATGACTTCTCGTGTCTTGCTCACAACACACCTGTTAATGCATCCCAGAATCATGTTTGCTTTTTTTGCAACAGCATCACACTGTTGACTCATATTTAGCTTGTGGTCCACTATAACCCCTAGATCCCTTTCTGCCGTACTCCTTCCTAGACAGTCTTTTCCCATTCTGTATGTGTGAAATTGATTTTTCCTTCCTAAGTGGAGCACTTTGCATTTGTCTTTGTTAAACTTCATCCTGTTTACCTCAGCCCATTTCTCCAATTTGTCCAGATCATTTTGAATTATGACCCTGTCCTCCAAAGTAGTTGCAATCCCTCCCAGTTTGGTATCATCCGCAAACTTAATAAGCGTACTTTCTATGCCAATATCTAAGTCGTTGATGAAGATATTGAACAGAGCCGGTCCCAAAACAGACCCCTGCGGAACCCCACTCGTTACGCCTTTCCAGCAGGATTGGGAACCATTAATAACAACTCTCTGAGTACGGTTATCCAGCCAGTTATGCACCCACCTTATAGTAGCCCCATCTAATTTGTATTTGCCTAGTTTATCGATAAGAATATCATGCGAGACCGTATCAAATGCCTTACTAAAGTCTAGGTATACCACATCCACCGCTTCACCCTTATCCACAAGGCTCGTTATCCTATCAAAGAAAGCTATCAGATTGGTTTGACATGATTTGTTCTTCACAAATCCATGCTGGCTGTTCCCTATCACCTTACCACCTTCCAAGTGTTTGCAGATGATTTCCTTAATTACTTGCTCCATTATCTTCCCTGGCACAGAAGTTAAACTAACTGGTCTGTAGTTACCTGGGTTGTTTTTATTTCCCTTTTTATAGATGGGCACTATATTTGCCCTTTTCCAGTCTTCTGGAATCTCTCCCGTCTCCCATGACTTTCCAAAGATAATAGCTAGAGGCTCAGATACCTCCTCTATTAGCTCCTTGAGTATTCTAGGATGCATTTCATCAGGCCCGGGTGACTTGCAGGCATCTAACTTTTCTAAGTGATTTTTAACTTGTTCTTTTTTTATTTTATCCGCTAAACCTACCCCCTTCCCATTAGCATTCACTATGTTAGGCATTCCTTCAGACTTCTCGGTGAAGACCGAAACAAAGAAGTCATTAAGCATCTCTGCCATTTCCAAGTTTCCTGTTACTGTTTCTCCCTCTTCACTAAGCAGTGGGCCTACCCTGTCTTTGGTCTTCCTCTTGCTTCTAATGTATTGATAAAAAGTCTTCTTGTTTCCTTTTATTCCCGTAGCTAGTTTGAGCTCATTTTGTGCCTTTGCCTTTCTAATCTTGCCCCTGCATTCCTGTGTTGTTTGCCTATATTCATCCTTTGTAATCTGTCCTAGTTTCCATTTTTTATATGACTCCTTTTTATTTTTTAGATAGTGCAAGATCTCGTGGTTAAGCCAAGGTGGTCTTTTGCCACATTTTCTATCTTTCCTAACCAGCGGAATAGCTTGCTTTTGGGCCCTTAATAGCGTCCCTTTGAAAAACTGCCAACTCTCCTCAGTTGTTTTTCCCCTCAGTCTTGATTCCCATGGGACCTTACCCATCAGCTCTCGGAGCTTCCCAAAATCTGCCTTCCTGAAATCCATTGTCTCTATTTTGCTGTTCTCCCTTCTACCCTTCCTTAGAATTGCAAACGCTATGATTTCATGATCACTTTCACCCAGGCTGCCTTCTACTTTCACATTCTCATGAGCCCCAATGCTCAGTTCCCTGCTCTAACCACTAGGAAATGCTGCTTCTCTAAGAAAACCAAATGTAAGTTTTGACAAATAACTGACTCCAAGTACAGTAGAGATTTTTAGAAAGTGTATTTTTTTCTAAGAGGATTATTTCCTCCCTTTACTTTTCCAATAAAAAATAGTTAGCTACTGACTATGGCAAAAGTATCAATGAATTATATCTTGAATAGGATAAAAGCACATTGAATAAGCAAGCAATAAGCCCACTAGGCGTGTCAAACAGAGAAAAGATAAAATAACATTTTTTAAAAGAAACAACTCACCATTGTTCCTTTTGTCTCCGAGGAAATGGCCCGTGGCCAACTGAATCATATCCGAAAATGGTCAGTTGTATTCCTGCTCTTTCCTTCTCTTACCACACTGTAGATGATGCCTGGAGTAGGGAATTCTTCAGGTACAATTATGGCTTTGAGTTAATCTTGGCTGCACTGCAAGTGTGTCACTTCTCAGAAACAAGTGCAGAATGCAGAGTATTTTCATGTGTGTGTTGACGATTCTTAGTAACACTTACTGACAGACATGCATAGTTTGAACAACTTTCATATAGATAGCATATGACATTGTAGGTAACTATGTACTGTAATGAGATTGTTCTGTACATTCTGTTTGGTTCAAACATGTTATATGAAGGCCTCCAATAGAGACATGGGCACCGTGTAACTATATACACAATAATATGTGCTGTAACATTACTGATGGGCAAATTCTGTTCTCATTTACCTGGGTGTCAATAAGGATGAATGACACAGAAATCAATGGAGTTCTTCCAGACTGACATTAGTGCAAATGAATGCAGAATCTGGCCTTCAGTGATGTTGCAGCATATATTATCGTTTATATAGTTACCGTCAATATAACTTGCTATGTAGCAAAGTGTACTTGTGTTTTCACAAGATTAATGTAGTGAAGGTTAACATTCATACCATGTGTTGTAAGGCAGATACTTATCATTGTTATTGTCTGTCTCCAATTATTTTGGTATATATTTCCAGTATACTGTCCTGATTTCAATAGATTAGAAAATATGCTTTTTGTACATATGCCGCTGAATGCCTCATAATATTCTAAAGAGTTATTTGAACAGTAAGCTTTACTGAGCAAAGCAATTAGTCTCTACGTTCTACAGCACTATAAACATAAAGCGATTAGCCAACTTTCTAAACATAGCAAATACACATGCAGCAAACTAAATACTATGCAAATGCTTACTACCAACAGTACATTGTTGGCTAACAACAATGCACTGCCCATACAGTGCAAAATGAAAAGAAAAAAAAACAAACATATCTGAGCTGTTCTGAACAATGAGAAGTTAATACTACAATGCAGCTTTCAAACATGATTTGATGACGTGAGGCCTGATGCTCCTATTGGGAGTACATTGTTGGAAATCAACAATGGTGCTGGTTGATTTGTTCCTACTGATTTCCAAGAAAATGTACCTGAGTTACAGTTAGCGCTAGCTGTAGGTGTGACTGGGCTAACGGGAAATGGGAACAACAATGACATTCCGGAACCTGGTAAGAATATTACATTTTGAACATGTTACACATAAAACAAAAGGCTCCCTCTATCACTAGTCAACATTTTATGGTCAGACTCACCCATGTTTGAAAAGGGAACTTAAAAAAAGGAAATCGACTTAAAATTTCATTGTTTTATGATGCAGTAGTTATTAAATATAAAATATCTAGAAAACAATAGCAAGAATAGGAGGAACTCAAACAATATTGTTTAGATACTTGTGATGTATTTTGAGCCTATTCTCCCCTCACTTACACCAGTTTTACATTAATTTTAACTCTGATGACTTCAATGAAGTTACTCCTACACTGGTGAATCTGGCCCTCGAAGTTACTGTTAGACTTAGGGCCAAGAGATGGAAGGAATGTAATTTCCCACAGGAGTTATTTTTGAAAGTTCTCAATGTTTTTGTGAAATTCCTGTAGATTTCATTACAGGGCAATGTTTTAAACTGCAGTTTTACTGCAAAAATTAGAGAGAAAAATCATAGTGATTCATGAGGATAAGGTATTTCAAATGAAGACAAGATGCTAGTGATCCTATTCATAAAATGTCTTATGCAGTTACTATTGATCATGAAATTCTTATTGCCACAGGTTTTTTTATATTTAGTCTGGGCCATATGATTCATACAATAAATGTTGGATCTACAAAGTTATACAGATATACAATCAGTTGTATTAGGAATATAAATTCTGAATTTATTTTTATCCATTGAAAAATATGAATAGGTATTACACATTGCAAATGCAAATTTCAAAAGTTGTGGCTCTAATTTGCTGGTTGGATTTTGTTTTGGAAAATGACGCCCAAAAGAAATGGCCCTGTTTTGTCTAAATCCACAAAAAGGTTCTAATTTTGGCCCTTCTGGAAGTATAATATCAAATTATTTTACCAGCTGACAAGAAAGTACATGGCTTTTTTTAAGGCTCTTGGAGAGATTAGCTGATTTAAATGGCAGTCAGTGCCTTGAGGGATAATGTCAGGGGAGGCAATGGCAGCTGGGACTATTGAATGGATGCACAGTTATGGGGAAAATGTATTTCAGAACCAGGGACAAGTGTCTGAACCAGATTTCTGGCATGCAAAGGACAGAGCCCACCAGGACAAAGGACCCCAAAATCCTTTCTCCTCTTCCTCTAGTTAACAAGAGTGTTGGCAGAGGAAACTGATCTTCCCTAGTGTGATTTCCAGCCACTACTACCCAAAAAATGTAATTCTTAAATAAAAACATGAGGAACCCTTATCCTGGCTACCCATCTCCCATTGTAGCAGCTCTTCAGCTGGTAACCCCAGTGCAGGAAGACAGGAGGGCAGCCCAGGGAGGTAATGAAGTCCCCTCCCACCACTACCAAAGATCGCTGTGTTTCTCTTCCATGGAGCAGGTGTGTAGCATCTTCATTTCCCCCACCACCGCCCCCACACTGAATCCCTACTCTCCTCAGAACTCATTAGGCTATTATTCCACCTGTTTATGCTGATGTGTGGGACTTTCATCTGTCTTCTTATATGTGGGTCTGGTAGTACCATCAACCATTGTGGTTGGCTGACACAGCACATTAAAAGATCCTGTTTTCAGTTGCCTATAACTTTGCCAAAAGTTAATCATTTGTGCTGAATTTTGCCACGCCAGGTGTCTTCCTCAGAGTAAAGTTTTTTTGGAAATTTTCAGACAAAACATTCAGTGATTTCTGAGAATGGGGCTAAGGAAAAATACATTGTTTTGCCCATGTTACAAAGTTCTGGCGACCTTTTCTTTTAAAAGCTCTGGAGCCCCCAGGCTTTAGATGAGAGGCTCAAAATTTGGCAGGGCAGTGGCCTTTTTGCTGTCCCCATGAAAATCCACCCACATTTGGCTAAATGATAAGCCTTTGAAAAACTGGATTTCTCACATCGTTAACACAGCTTTCTTAGGGTTTTGTACCTAAATTCCCTGAGGATTCCATCCACACTAGGCATGCTGCAGCTTGGGGCTGTGCAGGACTTTCCCTGCAATTGCAGCTCTGGGCTGCTACAGGCCAGGCTGGATCTGGGTCCAGCCACCAAATCTGAGGGCAGGGAGACTGTCTCTCCTGTGCTCTCAATGACCTCCCTGCTGGGCCCAGGCAGTGTAGAGGAAGAAGCTGCCTGATTTTAATGCAGCAGGGACAAGAACCAAACCCACGGGAGGAGGCAGGGAAAGTGGATTGGGACAAGGATCCTTTCAGGGATGGATGTGGAAACTGGGACTGGAGGATAGCCGGGATGGAGAGAAGGAAACTGGGACTGAGAATTGGAATAGTAAGGGAGACCATGACTGGCATTTGGAGCCTGCAGTGAAGACTGGGCTTAGGACCGTAGAATGGAACTGAGATCCAGGGTGGAGAGACTGGATCTGTCTGGGCCAGGAAACTGGGACAAGGAGTTGGGGAGGGACTAGGGGCAGGGAAACTGGGAACCAGTGGGGGGGGCGGGGAATGAGATCAGATGAGTAGCCAGGGAGGATGACTGGAACTGAGAACTAGTGGAGTGTGAGGAAGGAGCTGAGTGGGGGAGTGGAGATAGATCTGACAAGGAGACAAGGTGTGGGGGGAGAACTGGATCTGCCTGGGCAAAGAGACTAGGACAAGGAGCTGGGGGAATGGACACTGAGATTGAATGAGGAGCCAGGGATGGCCACTAGGACTGAGAGAAGGGTGACCAGATAGCAAGTGTGAAAAATCGGGACGGCGGGGTGGGGGGCAGTAGGAGCCCATATAAAAAAACCCCAAATATCGGGACTGTCCCTATAAAATCGGGACATCTGGTCACCCTAACTGAAAGTCAGTGGTGATGGAAAATATGGGCAACATCTGCTAGAGATCAGGATGGGAGAGAGAGAGACAGATCAGATGAGGAGTCAGGAAAGGGGTAGAGTGGAGACTAGGACTGGCTAGGCAAAGATACTGGGGACTAGGAGCTGGAAATTAGAAATGGCTGGGCAAGGAGACTGGGACTGAGGGTCAGAGACTGAATGGGGAGTTCAGATGGATGAGACTAGGACTTGCTGGGCAAGGAGACTGAGACTGGAATGACAATCTTGAGGAGTGGAGATAGGGACTGCCAAGGTAAGGAGAATGGGACTGGGAGGGGCAGCCTAGTGTGGGGAAAAAGACAAGACTGACAGGTTGGATGGGATGGGGTAGAAGAGAACAAGCTTGGGGGAATGGTCAGAAGAGTCTGTGACCACTAGAGCACACCTCCAATCAGGGCCAGCTCCAGGCACCAGGCGACCAAGCACATGCTTGGGGTGGCACCTTAGAAGGGGCAGCCAATGTTGCGGTGGTGGGGGGCGCTCGCGGTGGGTTGTTTTTGTTTGTTTCGGCCGGTCAGTGCTGGAGTGTTTCAGCGGGGCGGGGCAGCGCGGGCTTTGGCAGCGCGGCACGGTGCTCGGGGTTTAGGTGGCATGGCCCGGCACTCCAGGGGTTTGGGCAGCCCGGCGCGGCGCTGTGGGTGGGGGGGGGAGTTCGTCTGGCCCGGCGCGGCGCTCTGGCGGGGGTGGGGGTTTGGGCGGCCCGGCATGGCGCTCGAGGGGGCGGGGGTTTGGGCGGCGCGGCGCTCGGGGCGGGGGTTTGAGCGGCCTGGCGCTCCGGGGGTTTGGGCGGCCCGGCGCAGCGCTCAGGGGGGACGGGGGTTTCGGTGGCCCGGCGCTGCACTGGTGGGGGGATTTGGCGGCACGGCGCAGCGCAGCGCTTGGGGCGGGGGGGTTGAGCAGCCTGGCACGGTGCTGGGGGGGGCGGCGGGGGTTTCGGCAGCCCGGCACGGCGCTCGGGGTGGCGGGTGTTATGGCGGGGCGGCGCTCTTCTTTTTTGCCTGGGGCAGCAAAAAAGTTAGAGCCGGCCCTGCCTCCAATCCTGGAATGGAAGCCAGGATTCCTGAGGCTCATCATTGTTTTGCTATCAGCAAATATCTCTGAAACCCAATGGCAAAGCATCCCATCCCATCCCCCTCTAGTGATGGTCCACATAGAAGATGACAATCTACTGTATCAGTTACTCCACTAGCTCAAAGGCAGAGATCTCTGGGGTGGATCTAAAGGTTCCAAACCTGCTGATGACCCAGGTGTGTCAATATGATGCCACATAATGAAATTTCTGATGAGCCTCAGGAATCCTGGCTTCCATTCCAGGCTCTGGAGGGGAGTGTGCTCTAGTGGGCACAAAAACAACAAGGAGTCTGGTGGCACCTTAAAGACTAACAGATTTATTTGGGCATAAGCTTTCGTGGGTAAAAACCTCACTTAAGAAGTGAGTTTTTACCCATGAAAGCTTATGCCCAAATAAATCTGTTAGTCTTTAAGGTGCCACCAGACGCCGTGTTGTTTTTGTAGATACAGACTAACATGGCTACCCCCCGATACTAGTGGGCACAGACTTTTCTGCTCTGTGGCTGGGAGTACCTTTCCCAGATCTGAAGAAGGGCTGTGTGTGGCTCAAAAGCTTATCTCTCTGACCAACAGAAATTGGTCCAATGAAACATATTACTTCATGTACCCTGTAAAGATACTTTGGTATTCTTCATAATGCTAAGTTCAGTATCCTGGCCAACCTGGCTAATTACTCTGTTTAGTTAAAATTCAACTACTTCAAAATTTTGAGAATTTACAAGTTCCATTACATTTTAAAATGTTTCCCAACAAATTCTGGTATGGAATGAGATGCTTCACAATAAATGTGTGGTATTGCTATATTATAATGTGCAATTCTGCATTTAAGAAAGAAGACTTGAGGACTCTCAGATAATATGTTGATCTATGAGATCATGTGAGCATAGATGAGCTTACAGTGTCGTTACATGGAATCATGGAAAAACCTCTTTTTATTGCCTTAACTCAGGGCTAGAATTAATTGTATTTAACCAATATCCTGTAAAGTATAAATAGCCACCAGATTTCCCTCGTCCTCCTTTTAATCAACAATTTTTCCTCCTTCTCAGAAAAAAAAAAAAAAGATCATTCGTTTCTAGTTTAAAATTAAAAAAGCAAAATAAGGATAGAGGAAGAGACCAAATGTTTATGTTTATATAGTAGAATCTAAAATAACTCTAAATAATATAAATCAGCACCATATTTTGAGGGGGAAATCACTGCTTATTGTAATATTTGTTATGTCCCTTTAAACCAATTACGTGTGATAGCTAATGTTTGTGCAGCACCTTGCTCATGTAAAGTACTACAGAAGTGAAAAAGATGTGCTATATCTTAGAAGTCACTGCCATACATTTCATGATTTTATTATACCTCCCAGGCAACTGGGGAACTTTACTGAAGCAGAAAGAAAAAATGGGGTTCTTCAGAATAAACATTAAAACTAGTAGCAGTGACTTCTAAGATATGGAACATCTCTTTCACTTCTACAGCACTTTACATGTGCAAGGTGCAGCACAAATATTAGCTAACTGAGCCTCTCAATCCTCTGGGAAGTTTGCTTGCTCCTGTGAGCCGCAACACAACTGTGAGGGAGAGCATCTCCATTTTACAGATGAAAAACCAGAGATAGAGAAGGCAATGGCCATATTCTGCCAACCTGGCTCATATTGAGTAGTACAATACCTTACTCCACAAGTACTTCCATTCCTTTCTGTGGAGCTACTAGATGAGTAAGGCACTGCACAGCATCAGTAAGGTGACAGAACCTAACCCAAAGTGATTTGCCAACTCCTCACAGCATGTCACTAGGAGACCTGGGGATAGAGTTTAGGACTTACTACCTCCTAACCTGTTGGTCAGTCTCTCAGAACATGCTGCCTCTCTTAAAGGTAATCTGCACAGCATTGGACTCCTCAAACTCCATTTTACTTCAGTCAATTGCATATGAGTTGTAAAATGAGTTTAAATAATGTTTGCCATAAACATCTATTTATTTATATTCATATTATATTCAAATTTTATATTCATTTACATCTTTACTGGTATGAAGATATGATTTAAAAATTTATGTTAAAGGAAATACAAATAATTTTATTCAATTGTTGTGACTTACGACAAGAATACCTGAACAGATAAAACACTGATCTTGAAAGATTAAAGTAGAATTAAGCACTCATTTGCAGGTTAATTTGGAGAGGATAGGTGTACTTCAAAGCCATCAGGCCAAATACTGACCTCATAAGAGTCAATGGCAAAAACTCTGTAACTTTAATGTAGACTTTGTCTCACTGGATTTTGGAAGTATCATATTAGACCATAAAAAGGACCCTGGGTCTGATCTCACACCACTTTTACTCTAGTCTAACTCCATTAGCTCCAGTCAATATACTTCTGAAAAGTACTAGTAAAGGCCATCCTTCTTCTAGTGTCATTGAGGTCAGAATCAAGCCCTCATGCAACAGTAAGCCAGTCTTGCTCCTATTATAATCACACACTAAATGGACTTTTCTGATTCCTGAAGTCTCATTAGTCACTCACATGTTTTGCAGCATCCCTCTAGAAAGGGCACAACATAACCTCCAATCTAAACAAAAAAGAAAAACAAAAACATTAGAATAATTTCTTAATCGTAGCACCTCCATACCAGTGCTATTAGAGGTGACTTCCCTTATTCTATTCTGATCTACAATTCCATGCAACCTCATTAACTTCAATGGTTTGGATCAGGGAAGAAATTGGCCTTAAATGATCTAACTTGAGTCTATTAACACATGTGAATATTCAGTAGCTGTCATTAATCATCATCATCCACCAATAGTTATCACAGTGGTACCTGAGCAGAACTTAGAACAGAAAACAACTGTGGGATCTCAGATTCTACCATGTGATTCTTGAAATTAAATGTTGATTCTTTGCAGACCACAGTTATGGTAACAGAAAACTGATCTTGAGTTAATTCTCATAAAAAAGAAATCTCTGCTCAGCAAAATGTACATTCTACCCACGGCTCACTGTCTTTGACATTATAAGATAGAGCACCAACTAGAGTAAAGTAGACAGAATAATTACAGTCTATGTCAAAGCATTCTCAAATAATTTCACCGCGGTACTGGGTCAGTTACAGTGTCCCATTTCACTCCTATAAGCCAGAGTGATCTCTTCAACTTTGTTTCTTCATCAGGTCTCTCACATGGTGATCACCAAAAAAATACTGAAACTTTCTTGCTTTCTCAAAAACTCCAAAAGATGAAAGGAGGAGACTTTTCTACTAACTTTACTTTTGCTAAACCCTCTTTGCTCTTCCAAATCTGCCATTTTAACGGCTAGAATGGAAAATATCTTCTACCAAACTGGGCCTCTTTTTTCTGATGGACCACTCCACTCCTGTTATCTAGGAAGGCGTATTACAGATGCATAGTTCCTTTAAGACTGTTCCCTGGTTTAGTACCCTCACATGCACACCCCACCACAGAATTAAGAGAGAACTATATAAGATTGTTCCACCGAGTACATTTTCTGGTTACTTTGTCCCGCTTAGTTTTATGCATTCAGACCAATGGAGGTTTCATGACCTCCCCTCCTCTGCAAGAATATACCACAGTCTCATATATCTTACTATTGGGAAGATTTTCCTGATATTCAGCTAAAATTTTCCATCATTTTTATGAGCTAAATTGCCATATACAGTAAGTCAGTTAGAAAAGAGAAGTCTATGATTGTCATGACCCAGTGCCCCCAACAGCCACACTCCAACCCTCCATCTGGCAGTAGGGTTGTCAGGCATCCAGTTTTCTCCCAGAATGCCTGGTCGAAAAGAGACCCTGGCGGCTCTGCTCAGCACTGCTGACCGGATCATTAAAAGTCCGGTCAGCAGTGCAGCAGGGCTAAGGCAGGATCCCTGCCTACCCTGGATCTGTGCAGCTCCCTGGAAGCAGCTGGCATTTTCAGCCCCTAGGTGCAGGGGTGATAAAGGGAAGCTCTGCAAACTGTCCCCACCCCCAGCGCCGCCTCCGCAGCTCCCATTGGCCAGGAACCAAGGGAGTTGCGGGGATGGCACCTGCGGGCATGAGGGCAGCGCACAGAGCCTCCCATGCACCTACGGGCCGGTGCATAGCTTCTGGGAGCAGCGTGGAGCCAGGGCAGGCAGGGAGCCTGCCTTAGCTCCGCTGCACCATCGACCAGGAGCCGACTGAGATAAGCGCTGCCTGGCCGGAGCTCGCACCCCAACCCCCTGCCTCAGTTGGAATGCCCTCCTGCATCCAACCCCCCTCCCAGACCCTGCACGCCCACCCTCACCACAACTCCCTGTCCCAGGTTGGAACCCCCTCCTGCACCCAAACTCCCAGAGCCCACACCTCCTCCCACACTCCAAACCCCTCGGCCCCAGCCCTGAGCCTGCTCCTGAACCCCAAACCCCTCATCCCCAGCCCCACCCCAGAGTCTGTACCCCCAGCCGAATTTGCACTTCTTCCCACAACTCAACCCGCTGCCTAAGCCCACTCCCACATTCCAACTCCCTTGGCCCCATCCCGGAGCCCCCTCCTGCACACCAAACCCCTCATCCCCAGCCCCACCCCAGAGTGCACACCCCCAGTCGGAGCCCTCCCCCACCCCAACCCCCTGCACCAACCTGGAGCCCCCTCCTGTACCCTGAACCCCTCATTTCTGGTCCCACCCCCAAGCCCGCACCCCCAGCTGGAGACCTCATCCCCTCCTGCACCCCAACCTCCTGCCCAAGCCCAGTGAAAGTGAGTGAGGGTGGGGGACAGTGAGCAACAGAGGGAGGGGGGCTGGAGTAAGTGGGGATGGGGTCTCAGAGAAGGGGAGGGGGCAGAGGGCAGGGCAAGTGTGTTCGGTTTTGTGCAATTAAAAAGTTGGCAACCCTATCTGGCAGCCTACTAACAACAGCTTACCTGGGACCCACAAAGTCCAGTTCCAGTGTGAGGCTCCAGCCCTGAGGTCTGATTGGCACAGTCCCAGAGTGGCTGAATGGCCAAGTTATTTTGCTTAAGCCAACAGCAGGAATGGGAAGCTGTCTGAACAACTAAGTTCCACCCTGCTGTGCACTGTGTGCTTCCTGCTCCCCGTCTTGATTTCCTGGCATCCTGAGCTGGCTTGACAAATGGGATATGATTTGTGGTTCCTGATCTCCAGTTTTTCTCCTGCCTCTGACCCCCTGCTATGCTGACCAAGCCAACTCTTGACTCTTATCTTGTGGCTATAGACTAGAGGTGGGCAAACTACGGCCCGCGGGAACCTCCTGCCCGGCCCCTGAGCTCCTGGCTGGGGAGGCTAGCCCCCGGCCCCTCCCCCGCTGTTCCCCCTCCCCTGCAGCCTCAGCTCACTGTGCCACCAGCGCAATGCTCTGGGCGGCGGGGCTGTGAGCTACCAGGCAGCACAGCTGCCTGTCCTGGTGCAGCTGTAGCGCCACCAACGCTCCAGGCAGCACGGTAAGGGGGCAGGGGAGTTCGGGGTGGTGGTCAGGAGGCGGGGGTGTGGATAGGGGGTGGGGAGGTCAGAGGGTGGGGAACAGGAGGGATGAATGGGGGCAGGGATCAGGGGGCAGTCAGGAATGAGAGGAGGGGTTGGATGGGGCGGCAGGGGGCAGGTCAGGGGCAGGGGGTCTGGGTGCGGTCAGGGGACAGGGAGGGTTGGATGGGGCAGGGGTCCCGGGGGGGCGTAAAGGGGCGAGAAGCAGGGGGGGGGGTCAGATATGGGGCTGGGGCTGGTGCTAGGCCACACTTGGATGTTTGGGGAGGCACAGCCTCCCCTAACCGGCCCTCCATACAATTTCAGAACCCCGATGTGGCCCTCAGGCCAAAAAGTTTGCCCTCCCCTACTATAGACTGTGGCTCTGACTACTAGGTCTAGTCACTCACAACCCAGCTGTGACAATGATCAAACCCAGAAGTGCTTTCAGGTTTGGACAGCTGTGTCAGGCTAAGCTTGGCATTACAAACCTGCTTGAAAGGGGGACGTATCCTCTCAGAATATGGAGTGTCCTTTACAGTTTTGTAGCCCAGGAAGCTTACTGACCCAGCGAATGTGTAGGCAAAAGTTTTGTATAGTTAGAATACTTAGAGCAGTCAACGTTTTGCTTTTAAAGATCTAAGCAGACACTATAATTTTTCCCCTTCTTGAGATGATTGGAAGACTTTAGAACTGTCAAAAATAAAACGTCAAATGCAAATATAAACCATAACAATGGAATAAACGGTCTAAAAACACTGACCTTCACACATTCAGTTTCATTAAAGGGTGGGCAGCTGATGGAAGATGTAATTAAAACTGGTCCTACTGCTGTGGTTGTGCAGTCATACTTCACGCAGTTTGAAATCCAAGTAGTACCAGGCTGTTTAAACATTGTAAAATATCACCATCATCAGAACTTGGAACAAAACGTCACAAGTTGTTATTTTTATTTCTGAAAACAATGCAATTATACATAGTCCTATTTGAATTAACACAAAGATACCTCCTGCAAAATACAATCTAGATGGAACTTTTTAAGCATAAAATTATAGTGAGGATCACTAAAAAGCTTAATCAAGATGTAATCTATTTCAGTGATATAGCAAGAGAGCCTATTTTTCTGTTTGTTTTTACATTTTTTTTAAAGAGTCATCAGTTCAATTATTATTGTTGAAACATAAATGCATTGCTAATATAAGGCTAAATATGTCCTTCAATGCACATGCAATGGGAACCATGCCCAAGTCAGATGTCAGAATTTGCATATAGCATCTAGTTAAGTTTTGGGTCACTTCTCAGTATTTTCAAAGGTTTTTTTTGTTTTTTAAACAAAAACTTACCTTAAAATTGGAGACTGTCCCATTGCTGAAAGTGTGGAGACAAGATACATTCTTACAGTGACCACAGCAGGTTGTTAAATCTTTTGGAGGCTCATATACTTGATTCTGCAAAAATCAAACAAGTTAGTCCTGCTCCATAACAAGACAGAGAATAGATATTACAATTGTTTTTAATATAATGATACCATGTTAGTGTCACGGGTTAGATTTTCCAGGCTGGTGTGAAGCTTTTAGAATTACTATTTTACAGTCACTCTACTGCTTATACACTCACTTTTTATAAGATGTTACTGAGCTTGAGCCAGCTTTCACTGCCATCAATGCGAAGAGACTGACTTTGAGAGATGAACTGAGCCCTTTGCAATTTTTAAATAGTGCATGTGACTGCTTAGCCAACAATCAATGTGCTTTTGAATTCTGATGTATTAAACATTGTAATCAATAGGTATTCAGGAAAATTCATACATTAAAGACAGAGAAAAAGGCTTTTGCTGTGGATTAATTGATAGTATTTTGTACAGAGACAAGATGGCACTTTGGTTGTGTGGGGGATGGGGGTGGGAGGTTATATAGTTCATTTTTACAGGATTTCTAGTAAAGTTTTTCTTCATTTTTACAAATATTTAGCTAGATCCAATTTCTAGTTGGTATTTGCGCACCAAAGAAGCTGAGGCTAGAGGGGAAAGTGGGGTAGAAGTGTTCTATTTCTTCTCTAGGAATTTATACCTCTCATCATGATATCTTAGTGTTACACACCACTACTGGCTCTTCTGAAACCAGAGATGGGCCCCAGTTCTGAGCCCCCTTGCATTCTCTGGACACTCAGATCATCATCCGGACTTTCAAGCTAAGTCATACTTCTAAAATGGGCCAATGTAAAAGCCCTATGTAAGCAGCCCTGAGGAAGTTCAGCTCCAATGTGGATCTGAATTTTGTGGCAAAGTCTAATCCCAACTCATAGAACGGCTGATCCACATGTCCTCCAGGAGTAGAACTGAACAGGCGTTATTCTGGGGTGAAGTCTAGGGTTCAAAAGTTAAGTCTGCTCGGTTTACCATGCATATTCTATGATCCAGCCAGCCACAGCCTCCTATACCCCCAACTCATGCAGATTACTTTTGCAATAATAATTTGCACAGGAAAGCACTGCATAGGTCTAGGCCAGCCAACATACAGAAGCACTAAGTTTGCTGCATTAATGGGGGCCAGAGTTTGACCTTAAGTTTACATTATTATTAACAGTACACAATTTTAATCAGAAGAGCTACAATAGATCATTAAGGAAGTAGCTCATAGTTGGTTAATCTCAGCACCCAGTTCCTATGAATATAATCAGCCAAAGTCATAGTTTAATCAAGATTACTAAACACAATACGAATGTTTAAAATTCGGAATTTCTTACAGTTTCACACTTGATGACACAGTTTGTCCAGGAGATATTTATTCGATAGTATTTGGTGGAGGGATCAATCATGTTTGTGCAATAAGAAGTATGGCAAATGCCATCAGGTGTGTGTTCCATAATTGTCTGTCCAGGACGAAGTACTCCTCTCTCGTTACTCAGACACACCTTGTCTCTCACTGCAACAGTATATAAAAATATACAACACACTCACACAAATCACTTTGGCTTTACAACAGCTAAGCAAAATGTAATGTTTATTACAGAGTGACTAGGAAGACAAAAGTTAATTTGGTGTTTAATATATCTTTTTTAAAAAAATAGGGTCAGATTCTCAACTGAAGGAAATTGGCATGGTTCCATTGACTTCAATACAGCGACACCAGTTTACACCAGCTGAGGACCTAGCCCTATAGCTTTAATAAGAATGTTTAATTGCATTCACTACAGCCCCAAAATTGTTCCTACCATAATGATGCCTGATATGTAGAAGTGGATAGAATATTCCATTATTAGGAGCCTTAAAATGACTGCAGGCAAAAGGCCATACAATCAGTGCTTAATTTGTGCTGGGCCTTGCCAGGACTGAGCCCCCGCACCTCTAGGCTTGGCAGTTCATAGCCCGGCACCTCTGGGTTGCTGCGTCAGTTATGAAAGCAAAAAAATTGCTTGAGCCCCAGCACCTAATTGCTTGATCCCGGCACCTCTTTCATTCCAAATTAAGCCCCGTATACACTCCTCTGGCTGTATACATCTGGGTGAAAGGGAAACACACTGAAGTTTATATAATGGAGAAGAATTCCTGACATACAATCTTATCAGGGTACAACATAAGAGTTTGAACTTCACACATACTGCAGTCTGCAGATCTGCAGGAATTGAAAGTGGAGACCTAACAGATTGCATTTCATGTGCAGTGTTGTGCTTTGCATCTGCCCTGTTTCTCTTTGAAACAGGACTGGATCAAAGCAAATTAACAAACAGTTAATGCGTATCAGCAGAGTGAATGCAGGCAATAGAGCATGGCAGGCTAGCACAGGATAAAAATCACACCCCAGCTTGCCAAGAACTAAATGTTTGTGTAGACAAGCCCCTAGACCAGAAATAACAACATGTCTTTGCAGAAGGTGCCACTGACTCCATCTAGACAGGCACACACCTGCAATCCTTAATAGTGGCTTACTGAGTATCTTGTGTGAATTCCTGCTCCACAGAGCAGCACAAGTCTGAGGCTCTTCTGGCCCCATTCTGTACTTTCTGAGATATGATTCTGCACAGAATTGAGCATTGTGACTTCCATCCTGCAAAGCACTTAAGCACATACTTAACTTGCAGCACCTGTGCCACAGCCTCACAATGGATCAATGGAACTACTCAAGGGCTAGAAGTTAAGCATATCCTTTACATGCTTTGCTGGGCTGGGGCTAGTGCTCAGTACTGCAGGACTGAGCCCCGGGAAGAGAAACATGCTGCTTGAATTAGGTGTTCATCAGCATCTCAGCACTGCCTCAACTCATGTCCCCGATTGCCCTGCTCTGCTCTCCTGCTGTGGGAATTATTTCCAGGTATGCAGGGGGAGGCTGTACACAACTATGCAGTTAGTGAGACCCTAACATGTACTCTCCTTTTTCTCTGTTTCATCCCACAACCCTATGTGTGGGTATGTCAATGAATTCTCGTCCCTCGGTGCCAGGCTTCAGAAGTGAATGCATGGTCCACAGCAGGTGATCCACCCTTAGTACTGTAGGGGATATGTCTTTGACACAAACTCTTCTCTGACTTACCGCACTTGTACTTAGTACAGCCACAAACATTTTCTGTGCTGTTCTGAAACTGTTCATCTATCTGCAGTTTCTCCCCCTATCCACACAAAAGAAAAAAAAGATAATGTGATGTCACAAACAGGTGTTTGCCTGTTTGATTTTTCTCCCTTAAACTTTCGCTTCAGGGCTAAGTAGCATAGTTAATACACTAGTCTCTTACCTCTGAAGCCTTGAGTGGAATCTGACTTTGGTCACTCACAAGTGAAAATTAGTTTAGTAGCTGTGACTTATTGGACATTTGTTTGTGCCTCCAAACTGAGAATGATTACAGTATAAGAAGAGTTTGAAACTGAAGTGGAAAGGCCATGGCAGGTCAAGACTGAAATCCAGTGGCACACCCGTTAATGGAAGTCTGCCTAGTGTATGGGCCACGTCATTTGCTGGGATAACTCCACTGATGTGAATGGAATTATACAAGCAGAGAATATGATCCTACATTTTACATTGGCCAATTTTCTTTCATATGCACTAAGATTAATCAAATTCATCCCTTCCTTCCCCCCCACTCCACTCCAAACAAACCTCTAAAAACCTATTAATAACAGCTTTATTGTTAGCTTTTTCTAAATAGTTAGACTATAATATTTCCTGGAGAGACAAATACTATTTGTTCATTAAGATGTTAAATTACATTTGTTATTGATTATTCCAAGGATCCTTTTTCTGGATAAAATAATCACAGTAAATTCAAAATGTATTCATCCCGCGAAGTAATTAAGCATGTGCCAAACCTTAAGCGCGTGAGAAGAATGCACGTAAGCAGTCCCATTGAAACATGACTAAGTGTTTTACTGACTCAGAGCCCGATGTTTAAAAAACACTGACATATTCATCATGACAGGATAGTATTAAATTAATGATAATGTAAGTGTTTAATTTCTGACAGAATAAATGCCAAATCCTGCCCTCTGATGTGTGCATGCAGTTCCCGTGTATGTATATTTCAGGGCAGGATTTGATCCTAAAAAAGAAAAGCAAATTGATACCTGCTAGTCATTTTAGTCTGCATGATATTTTTTTCTTAGATTTTAAACCATGTTTCTAATAACAACTGAAATGTTCATGACTAACATTTCAGCTATATTATGCCATAATTATCTAATCTAATCTATCCACTAAAGCAATGTAAAAAGAAGAGAAAGATAAAGAAGTTCATCATAATTTACTGACACTTTAAATATTTTTGCTAAGAAAATTCTAAAATAATTAATTTTAACAAGACGGATTCCATACCAGTTTGCACTGAGGTTTAGCAACTGTATCACATTCACACTCTAAAATAAAACATAAAAACAGAAATGTCATTCAGAAAAGTATCTTGCCATTTGCATTAAAAACAAAAAAAGTGTCAAACAGCCCCAAGTACTCACTACAGAAGCCCTGCTGGCTTTTGAAACATCTCCTGCTGAGCCCAATACTGTGGACACAAATTGCACCTGACTTCTGTTCCAGCCTGACCCCCAATCCCAAATAAATAGATCCTATAGACCACTTTGCCCTGTAACTATTAGAACTATTTATTTTACGATCTCTCTGAAAAAAGAAAAAATCTGGTAGATTGAGAGATTCCTTGCTTTGAGCTGGCTACTCCCTAGTTCATCTGCGCACCAGCACCTCTCCATGTATCCAAAACAGCCTGTACCCTGGGCAGGTTAACAGCTGAATAACTGATTATTTTGTAGCCTTCAGGCTAAAAGGCCACAGAGATCTTGCCAGCTCAACAGGATCTAACACAGATAAAATGAAAACAGATAATTTTACCACATGTACGATACGGACAACACTTTTCTGGGCTCCAAACTTCCACCAAAGACATCCCTAGTGCACACTGGAATTCATGGCAACGATAAGTTTCACAAACTAAAAGAAAGAAAAAAATACCTTCAACATGTGGTTCTAAATATATATATTTTTTTTGGATGAACAGAAACACAAAGCACAGGCAATGAATTGCTCACTCATGAAAAGCTCCAGCTGGGGCGGGGTGTGAAGAGTTGCATTTAAAATTGTTTTACAATGCTCCATGTTGATCTCGGTTAATCTCCACTATTCAGTGCCAGGAATGACCAGTACCCATACATGACATAGATGTATAGATGCTGCTTTATGAACATGATATTTTAAACATTATAAGAGTATAGGTTCAGCACTGGAGAGGACAGAATTATATCCCAACAGTAGGAGAGATATATCTATTCCTCCATTTATAGCACTGGACATTTATTACTAGGAAATTTAGTGCAGTGACTCTACTATTTTCATTTAAGAATCACACACACAAAAAATCAAATCAAATCAACTTACCACACTGGTATGCAGGGCAACATCTATCCGTAGTGTTGCCATCCACGGTAAGCACTTCTCCTTCCTGACATTTTGGTATCTGATCAGAGCAAACCCCACATGCTGAAGAAGACAAAGATTTAAATACAAGAAAGGAAGGGAACTGAAAATGTTATTGAGACATAGCACACAAGATCTTATTAATTGTAACTGTATTTTGCTTGCTGAGTCACTCAGCTGTCTTATAGCACCCTCAGTCTGCCTGAACATAAATACAGTACACCCTCGCCATAATGAACCCCTGGGAATCCAAGCCATTTGTTTGTTATAGCCAGGGGTTCGCTATACTGAAAGAGCACTGCTGGACTGATACCTCAAGCCCTGCAGCAGGAGCTAAGAACTCCTCCAGCCCTGGGGCCACAGCCCAAGCAGACAGCTCTCTACCCCCCCGCCGCAGCCCCAGGGTCAGAGAAGCTCTCAGCTCCCTGCTGCAGTGGCGGGGCTCCAGGGACCAGGTTCACGATAGCCCAAGGTTCATAATTGTTAAAGGCTTTATAGTGAGGGTGTACTGTATCTTTGATTCCCAACAAAAGGCTTTATCCCTGACACCTGTTGTATCTTCTTACTTGAACTTGCAGCAAAAACACAGTATTGAATTTTTGGTATCACAGGCATTTCTAGTTGAAAGATTTATGACATCAGACAGGCAAAAGGACAATGGGTTGTGCAGGAGAAAGCTCCACACTCAACACACAGCTTCCATCCTAACACAGAAAGCTGTCAGCAGTGAAGAATTCCTTTGGTACAAATGCATTTAAGGTTTGTCCCAGGCGGAAGTCTTTACTGAAACCCCAGCTATTTGACACTTTGTGTCTGTAGTCATTTATGCGCCCTTCCCCCCCGCCCCCCACAAGTACATATACCGCAACCCAGTTCTGAAGGCAGCGCCACGCCAGCAGCAGCACAGAAGTAAGGGTGGCAATGTGAAAAGTGATATTCATCAATATCACTTTTCACAGCAGACTTAGCGCCACATTGTCACTTCTGCGCTGCTGCCGCCACCTGGGGCTGACAGCTGGAGCCCTGCCACCTCCAGGTGAAGAATTGGGGTGGGGGGAGCCTGAGCCCAGGCTGTCTCTTGGTGAGGGAATGGAGGGAGCGGGGGGAAGGAAAGCCCGAGCCTGGGTGGTGAGGCTCCAGCTGTCCCGTTTATCCCTGCCTCACAGGTGAGCCCCAGCCACCCAGGGCTGACAGCCAGAGCTCTTAAAAAAAAAAAAAAAAAAAAAAAAAAAGGCACACTGCTTATGCCTCCCTTGAGGCATTCCTGTGCCTCCTTTGGGAGCCCCCTCCCCCATAGTTTGAGAGCTGCTGATCTACACTATGCATGGCCCCCACTGGCCCAGCCCTTAATCTCCCTTCCATGGAATCCCCAACTCTGCTACAACAACATGCAGGACTGTTTTGCAGCTCCCCAAAAAAACGCACATGGGATGGTGTCTTCCGTTTCCCTTGTCCTATACACACAACAAACAGTTTTTAAATGGCATCTGGGCTTTACACTGCTGTGTTGGGTGCCCCACTGTGGCCTTAAATGATACGTGATTATCCAGTTATGCTTGCCTATATGCTAACACACACAGTTACATTAAGTGAAGATATCATACCACATATATAAGATATGCAGCAGGTCCCCTCCACACGAGCAGCAATCAGGGTTTGGTCTTCTCGACAGTTCTGACTCTGCTCCACTGGTTCACACTTGGATGGGTCACATTCTAAAACAAGCACAAAACATTTTTTGTTAAATGTCAATCTTTGGGCAAAAGTATGGTGCCCCCCCTTGCCTGAGAGAGCAAAGGGGGGAGGCACTATAGCATCACCAACGCCAAGCCAATCTCAGATCAACGTATCTATGTATTTAGATTTATGAAATAATAAACCAAAAGGCACCTACATCCCAGATTCTGGACTCTTTTGTGTAAATAACATTATCTGTAACCACTCATCTTCATCCCTTCAACTAAATACACCACAGAGGAAGGTAAGTAGACAACTACATCATGAAAACTGAGTGCAGAAAATAAAGTGAAGGGAAGAGCACAGGAGGAATTTCTGTCTCTTCTTACCTAAGACTGGGAGGAGGAGAGCAGCTGAGTGGGGCTTCCTGAGCCATCTGTGCAGGACAGTCACAGACAGAACAGCTCAGGAGGTAGCAAACTCATCAGCACTCTTTACATTTGAACTAAAGAAGGAGCTGCATGGACTAACCTTAATGCCTGCTTCCAGGCACCAGCAGGCAGAGAGGAGACCATAGTCTTGCAACCCCAAGTCACTGGGACATAGCCCTTTAGAGCAGAGGAACACAGGTAGGCATGTTAGTCATGCCCTTGCCTAGCACTCTACAGAGTGCTAGGTCACATTTCTGCCTGATCCTTACACAGAAGGCTCCTTTGCCAGTGCACCTGCACAAGATGCACTAGAATCCAGCCCTGGGTTTACAAGTGAAAGAGAGCTCTGTATACAGGCATAATGATGATGTCTGCACTGACATTTTTTTCCTGTGAACCTCAATCCATTTTTGCAAATGGTTTATAGTTTCACTCCAAAATTTTCACACAATGAAATCCTGCAAGAACCTCTAATCTGTAGCACATAAGAATAAGTTTGAATATTGCAAAATGCAGACATTTCTGCCAAAAACAGTTCTATGTTTTTATTTCTTCATAAAATACCTACCACAAGTGTAATTGGGACAACAGGAATCTTCACGATAGTAAGTGACTAGCTTTTCCAGGCCCTTACATTCAGGGATAAAGGATTCACAAAAGCTCTGATTACAAACTATTAAAAAAACATACAAAAAAGAAATGATGAACTTCTACAATATTCAGTACAGGTCTCTTATGTTAAATAGAAAACATCAAGTTGTGTTTCTGGTTCATTGTTAAAAAAACCCCAAATAATAATAAAACACATGCAAAAAGGCTAATAGTGGGATTTTTAAAAGTGCTCAGCATTAGCCTAACTCTCACTGGAAGCAGAATTAGGCTAGAGCTGAGCACTTGTGAAAATCCAACTTTAAAAATCTATTCCCCATGGAGAACTCTTTGCAACAATCTGATCTCAATCTGCCATAGGCATGAACAATGATAGTAACTTGCAACCTTCGCTCTTGAATGTGGGATCTTCTAGAAATATATGAATATAAAAAGTTTCCCTAATTCTGATATGATTTTTTGCTACCAAGTTACTTTGCAAAGAGGGTAAATGATCGCTATATTTCTTCCAAATTAGGAATTATTCTGTTGATTTATTTTTATTGACTAATTAAAAGAATCTATAGACTCTAGCCTATAACTGCTTTCAATAGTTGCTAGATGTAGGATTCATTCAAAAAAGCAACAAATCCATCTGCAAATTCAAATCCACATAAAGAAGCCAGGCAGCCACTATAAGAATTTTCCTGCATAACAAATCAGCTTTCACCATTCTGACCTCCAAAATAGCATGTGTAGTATAAAAACAAACCATAGCACAAAGGAAGTGGGATATGCCAGAAAGGACACTTCATATTTTCATATACTTTATTTAGGATACTTACTGCAGATCTTTTGAGGACAACAGGTCTGATCATCAGGAACAATCAGGGCCATTTCCCCAAAGCGCTGACAGTCTAAATCGTGAATATCTGAGCAGTTGTATTCCACAGGAATAATGGTCTCATTGTCAACACATTTGTGCATGCAGCATCCGCTAAGGGAGGTTTTCCAAATCTCCCCTACTGCGTGGGGTGCTCCCGAACTGTCTGTGCAGGCTAAATAATTGCAATAGAAGACAGAAATTTTTAATGCTTTTGTTTCAGAGTTGACCATCTTGTTGTTCTATGGCATGTGTGTGATTGCAAACTAGTGTCAGGATCTGGGCTAATGGCCAGTGCTGACCACTCCAAATGTAAGAGGGAAGATGGGTGTGAGTCAGTATCGCTGGGAGGACATGCTGCAATGCTGGAGCTGTCACTCCAGAGTACCTCTGAGTTAGACATCATCAGCCCAGCCATCAGATAGGGAACTCCACTAATTAGTGAGGCCTGCTCAAGAATGTGGTCATCACTTGACAGATGGCAAAAATCAAAAAGGGGAGATCAATACATACCACACTTCTCTTCTGGAATGCAGAGAGCAGAGTGAACACGGTGAAGAATGGTCCCCTCAGAACAGACACAGCCCTCTGTCAGCACGGAGCAGGACTCTGAATCCTGAGGAGTGGGCTCACCATTCTGACAAGTGCTTGGAACGTCACAGGCAGCTATACAGGCCTGGTAGGAGGTGTCTTCTGAGCAGGGAAAGGCTAACAAAGAAATAAAACACTTAAAATAGACCACATTTTGAAGATCTATAGCACATAAGGGTATTGTCTGGTACAGAAGGGCACAAACAGGGCTGTGTGAAATTCCCCCCCGTTACATTGATATGCATTGCTCAGCTCCTATATGCAATCAGAAGTGATCAACAAATCTACACAAAATTGTCAAGAGCAAACTTTGTAAACAATTTAACTCATTTTCCTTCCCACATAACATATTTTCCCCAGGCAATAGCTAGCCTTTTTGGGGGCAGTGGGCAGTGGGCAGAGGGCCAGAGAAACCATCCCAACACACAATTTCTTCTCCCTCACAAACCAGTTCAGATTTTTAAAACATTTAAGCATGTAGGTTTATCTTTAAATATATTTTTATTGAAATAGTTTGAATATTTCCCAGAGGAAATGAAATGACAAATATCTTGATTACGGTAGCATCTGGCAGAGGGGTGGTAAACCTGCATCTCCAGAGCCACATGCGGCTCTTCAGAAGTTAATATGCAGCTCCTTGTATAGGCGCTGACTCCGGGGCTGGAGCTACAGGTGCCAACTTCCCGACATGCTGGGAGGTGCTGGCTCTGCCACAGGCCCTTCCCCCACTACACCCCTTCCTGCCCCCTCACCTGAGCCTGCAATGCCCTTGCTCCTCCCCCTCTCCCCAGGAGCCTCCTGCATGCCATGAAACAGCTGATCGGGAGGTGCGGGGAGGCGCTGATCGGCAGGGCTGCCGGTGGGCAGGAGGAGCTGGTGGGGGGAGCTGATGGGGGACTGTTGATGTATTACTGTGGCTATTTGGAAATGTACATTGGTAAATTCTGGCTCCTTCTCAGGCTCAGGTTGGCCACCCCTGGCTCTGGCAAATCTTTATCAACTACACAAAGTTGCAACAAAACTCAACACCTTTTCACCCAAACGATTAAGAGTAGAACTACTGATATGCTGACATACTTAGTAGCTATTGGCATTAATGATTCTGTTGGATGATACATATTGGTGCGGTGTCTTTTGTATCCAGTACAAACTGCTTTTTCACGTTCTTCTCTTCTAACAGCTGCAAATATGGTTACATGAGGCATGTGAATGGGTAGTCGGTTTAAATGACAACATCTAGTCTCTAGTTTACAGCAACTCACTTTGATATAGTTCTGTCTGCAGAACACCTAAGATGAGATCCTCAGCTGGTGAAAATCAGTGCTTCAATTTTCACAATTTTACAGCAGTTGGGGATCACTCTTCTTTTAAAATCTCAAATCTTCTATTTTCACTTGCAGTATAAAACAATGTGCTTGCTTTAATCATACTTCTTGAAAACCTTAGGAGAATATTACTCTTCTTTCATATATGGTAGCTTTTTACAGGTTTATCGGTGCTAACGAATAAATGAGAAATTTTATTAAATGAGTGTTGTGGAAGGTCATTGTCCTGCAACAACCAGCTCATAGCATTGAAGGGAGAGATTTTTAGTTTTAATAATGGTCAGTCTCCTTACTCTAATGGTTTCTACGATTATTATGCGTACATATTTCCTAAAGAATCTACAATGGCAAGGCTACTAATGTTAGCCAAAAATGGATCATCATCTTCTTGGTCTGAGAGTGGTGGGGAAAGGACATTAGTTCTAAAAAGTTGTGTTGAGGTAGGGTGACCAGATTACCAGCATAAAATATCGGGACGGGGGCGGAGCCAAAAAAGGGGGGGCGGAGCAAAAAGGGGGGGGAACGGAGCAAAAAAAAAAAAAGTTTTAAGAGGCCTGGGGCATTAGCAGGCCCCGCGCACTGCCCTCCCCGCGGAGCCTCCCGCCCCCTGGCCCGCCACGGGCATATGCGGGGCGCAGTGGGTCTGGGCGGGGGCAG